>NC_133000.1:23112878-23415909 GCF_048564905.1 Vicugna pacos | reverse complement strand
TTCAATGTGGAGGAAGAGGGAAGCAGATATATATTTTGCATATGAATATGCTTATTAAAGTTAGGAAAAATTGAGATAAATCATGAATAATTTTCTCAACCCAAATGAAAATAAAAGGTAAAATATTCCCAATGCATCCTTTAGTCCATCTTCCATTTTCATGCTTTATTGCATCAAGTGTTTCACTCCTTCCTTCTCAGTCACTTTTAACTTACAAAACTGTCTATATATCTTTCTCTATTAACCGAAGAACCCCTGGCATGCGTACTGCTTCAGTGCTTACCTTACTAGGATAAAACTTTCCAACAAATATTGTCTGAATACTGTCCTTCTGCCTTCCCACTCATGTGTGACTCCCGTTTGTTCTCCTGAGAGCTACTGGCTCGTTTCCTGCTGTGAGTACTCAAAGACCTGTTCACCTTGAGATTATGATGCAAAATAGCCTAATGGTTTTATATCCATCCGTGTTCCTTTTGTTTCTGTCACTCAAGTATTCTGCCAACATCAGCGCATGGGTTAAAATGTGATTAAAATCAATATTATTTGTGACTGGTATGCTATTTTTTGTTATATTGTTGATGGACTACTTCTAAATCAATGTGACTTGTAGTCACAGTTATGACAATAATTTGCGAAAGAAAAAAGGAAAAGGATGATTTTTTTACATAGTGCATCTTTTACTCTTTCCTGTTAGCTGTGATCACATGCTCATTCCGATAGGTATCACCCTGAGAGCTACATGCAGATTAATGAGGGGAAAAATGCACCCCCTGGTGAGAATTGTGAACTACCTGTACAGATACAGATGTCTTTCTATCTGTCTTCTGGAATTCTGGTTAGGGAAAACATGCACCAGAGTATAAAGGTTCTCCCCTTCAACCTTTAGTTATTATCTGGCAACCAATAACATTTTCAATCCAAATTGAGTTAGAAAATAATTTTCCATGTTATTCTGACATTGGAAGGTCAATTTTCTAACTTCAGTTAAATATAAGGAAACAATGATACTGATAATAACACTAATAGTACTAATTATAAAGCAAGGAATGAACCAAGCTCTCTGCCAAGTGTTCTCCATGAATTGTTTCACTGATGTTCATTACCATGCTATTAATCGAGAAACTAAAATTAGATGTATTGAATAATTTGTTCAAAATGATCATGCATCAGTAAAAGAAAAGAAAAGGACTGTCATTGGCTAAATCCATGAACAATTCCACAAGCAGACGACATTCTGCTATTTTCTCAAGACAGGGAAGCTGAAGCTTGGGAAGGGCAGGTGTAATCTGTAAATGTAATTAGTAACTGGGTCATTTTACATGTGAGAAAATAGACACCAAAAAGCTAAACAGTCCAGCGATTTATCAGGCTCACCAAAGTGAGTCATTACATAAACAGGAGCCTTAGTAGACTTCGAATCCTGTCTTTGTAGAGGTAACAAATCAGACTATAGTCTCTCTGACTTACTAAATTGGGTCAAGCATTTCTACATTAAGGCAAAAATTCACAGGAAAACAACTGCTCTCCTTGACCACTGTATTTATACCCTGTATCTTCTAGGTACAGCTGTATCAGTGAATTTCAACTGATACAAGGTTCTTAGAGTGCGGATCATGACTGTCTCAGACCTACGGACTTCAGTCACTGCTTTAGTAATAATGATAGCTATGTGTCAAGCATTACACTGAGAGATTTACATTTATTTACATATGTTTTCATTTTCTATTCTCAGAAGAATCACAAAAGGTAAGTTTCCTTATCACCATTTGGAGATAAGGGAACTTATGTTCCATGAAGTTAAGTAACTCGTCCAAGAGTCCAAGATCTTCCAGCTGGTATGTACCAACCCAGGATTTGAATGGAATTCTTTCTCTGACAGTCTTTGATCTTAGTAACTACTGTCTAACATTTTGTCTTTAACTATCTTGAAGCAAATAAATGTTATTCTGACAACCATGGTTTTGTCAAAATAATGTACTGGATTCTCTATACACAAATCGCTAGATGCACGAATATAATTAATAACCTGTATTACTGTAAATATTTAGTTCCTTTTAAAAGTAGGAGTTGTACTGATAGTTCATGAAGTTCCTAGCTTACTACAGGCTCTCAATGAATATTAAATTGCAACAACAGATCATTCAGCAACAAAACAGCATCACGCAGTTAAAAATCAAAGCAGGACAACCCACTCTAACATTGCTATATGCAAACATTCTCTTTCACATTTGCTTTTGATCCACACATGTTGTTGCTGTTCAAACAGAAGGACAGATGTTACAGGATAATTTACCTTTATAGGTAGATTTAATCTACACTATGCTGGAGTGAAAACATTTGACAGTGCTCTTTAATTTTGAGGGGTATACAGGGATACAATAATCAGGAAAAAAAATCCTATCTTTAAATGACAGGTCTTTGCCTAGGCTAATGGAGAAAATCTGCAGGGGCTGGGGGTGGCAGTGGGGGCTGATCTGACCTGTTTTATAATATTGTAGTGATGTGGGATGTAATTAAAAAAAAAAAACAGACCTAAATGTGAGGTTCCCCCGTCAGTAAAGGCAGAGTTTGTCTGAGGTATGAAAACACTCGGTCTCTGTGTCAAGAGAAAGAGCTCTGCATTGCTTTGAAGCATCCCTGGCAGTTGATAATGGAGAGCTGTTGGCAATGATTTGGGAGGCAGATGCTTACCTGTCCTCCTACAGTGTACAATCTTGGCTGGATGACAAGGTGAGGAGAAGGAGAAGCTGTCACAGAATGGGGGCAACTGGCAGCTGAAACCCTAGCGGGGAAGGGTAAACTGGTTGCCCAGGGCTGCTTGCTTGACTGTAGCCGACCTCATCAATCACGCCAACATATGCAGCTGCCTGCAAATAAACAGGCTTCTCAGACGGGAGACAAAATGAGGCAAATTAAAAGACCAATAATTTAAACAAATCCGTTTCCAGTTTCACCACAAAGATGGATGGAGAAATTGTGCTGAGAGACCCAGATTCCTGGTTAATTGATAAAAGTCACTGATACATACTAATGCCATCCGCTTAAACATGCCAATTCTAAAACAAGATTCTTTTATAAATTCTTTAAAGTCATTCTTTAAATATAGGTGTGTCAGATTTTTAGAAATCTATTAATTATTATTGTCTCCTAGATTTCTCTAAATTTCTTACTAAAATAAACATTGCAGTTCTAAGTGTCCTACTGAAGCATAAGTCTTCTGGTTCTGTCCAAAACCCCAGCTGAAACCAGTGGGAATTTGGCTGCAACGAGGACTGCAGAAGTATCTTCATAGTGTAAGACAGTACTTTCTATTTTCATTTCATTCTCCTTTGTCCTATTGGTCTGACAATTAGCTAATCTCGAAATCGCTTAAGACGATATCGCTTCCATCTGTTACTTCATCATCACAATCTCTCATTTACTTTTTTTATTCTGATTAGGTTACATTAACCTGTCTTGATTCCTTCCTAATGTATAATGCATATACATTATTTTTGTTGTGAACATTCCCTTCTTATTCCTCATCGTCCTGCAGCAACCTTCTATTTTACATCAAGAACACAAATTACTTGCAGTCCTTTCCTTTTTTGGCTTAAAACAGACTTCCCCTGGGATCTCCTGACTAACAACCACAGATTTCCTAAGGTTAAATGATGAACTCCACCGTGAGAGACTTGGTAGTTTTTACTCCTTGTTATCACATCTCTTCTCGAGTCTATCACTTACCCTTCATCTAATTTAGATCTCTCTAAAAGGACCAAAGAGCTCACGTCCTTCTCGCTGATGCACTTGGTATTTATACGCTTCTGATTGCTACCGAGTGCCCTACAGAGAGCACCGAGGGGTCTGATGAGACAATATCGGAAGGTGGTGATTTTCTTTTTCAAATCTGACAGTGGTGCAGAAATTAGAGAGACAAAACTAGCCTGAGGTCAATGTAATTCTCCCGTCTCTCAGGCTCATCTCCTTACACAGGTGGCGTTACAGCTGCTGTTATGTCTGCAGGGGAATCACAGTCGCTGGCAGCCCCTTACACAGCTGGCAGCCGGATGCAGGGACATGACAATCAGGTTCGACACTGCTAATCGGGAAGCATCCACCTTGCCTTCCAAATGTCTGCATTGCTTTAACCCACACTACCAGACGGGCTGCTTTTGTTTTTGTTGTTGCTGTTTTAATCATGGCTGAGAGTTCAAATTTTTCCTCACCTAGTCAATTGCTTAATGATCTGTAATCTCATTTCACCAGCTCTCTCCACCTTAGGGACAAATAGACATCTTTTGGAAATGAATTAGCTAAAGATTGTTAATAATTTTTAAGCTAATAGTTCTTTTTAACCTTTCTTCAGCATCTGTAATAGCTTGGGTATAATAATATACCCTGAAGGAAAACATGTTGGATTTCAATATAGCGGCATTTCACAGTAGTAATTATTGTAGGAAACTATGGAAAACATGGCATTTAGGGGAAGGAAAAGAAGGGATGATGAATTCAGTAACCAAAACAATGACGATGACATTTTGCAACATCCACAGGTAAAACACAGACATCAGGGTACTCTTATTTATTGTTTTGGACATCTTCCTCGAGAATAAATATCACAGATTCTTTATGGCTTACATTGGATTGCATCTCTCTGTCAGATGGTTACTGTAGTCGTTTGAGAATCCCTGGGACTAATTGTCATAAGCGCATTGACAGCTGTGAGTTTTTTCAGCCCTCTAATTCAGTATTAGTAGTAACCTGGGTTCCACAAATCTGTCCTTTATCACAATTTTCCTTTGACTTCAAAGAATGTCCATGGTACATGTACACTCTAAGCTTCATTAACTCTGATGGCCGTGCCATATGCTTACAACAAAAATGAGATTATGCACATAACTTAGCCCAGGCACAGGTTAAAATAGTCATGAAGAACCACCTTACACGTTGAGTGTGACACGCAGTAAGAGCACCGTGAATCGGCTCTAAGCTGCAGTGCATGAAATCCCACTATAATTAATTAGTGTTGTTATAGCAACACTTTTGATAGTATTGCTTGACACCCAAAGGATGCAGTGACATGGGGTAAAGCATATAAAAAATAATTTTGTCAATATAAACCTCAACCACTCTCATCCTACTATCTTTTTTTCCCTTTTTATTTTAGTCATGTTCCCCCTTTACTTGGATGTCTCCCTTCTGCAGAAACTGACTAGTCCAAACTCAGCACAGCAGCAGGTCTTAATATCAGGGTGCTCGTGCGAATACTGAGAAAGCTAGCACTAGTTTTCGGTCGTGAGAAACAAACACAGTATTTATTTAAGTTAAAATTAACTTTGTTATTTAGCATGATTGGATACAACATGGAAACAGCATGCCACATTTGACTACCAGTAATCACTCTCCTGCATCCAGAGTGCACCGTTAGGAGAAAAACAGTATTTTTTATAACAAAATATCAGACTAGCTAAGCTTGCTATCGTATTTGTAAAAAAAAAAAAAAAAACTGAGTTGGAAAGGAATTGATAGGCTATTTGGTGCAGCCTTTCTAATTTACAGATTGAGAGACAGGGAGGACAGAATATCCAGAGGTCTCACGAGTAGTTAACACAGAACTGGGATGTGAACCAAGGTCTCCACATTCCCTAATCGGTATTCTTTACACCAAATTACAAACTGCCTTCTGTTACACAGTACAACACACACAGCATCCTTTCTAAAGATATAAAACAGATCTAAGGAATGCTGTATGGCAAGGCTAGCTGCAGTGCGTGACAGGCTGGCTTGCTTGGTGGTAGAAAACCTGCACTACAGAATCAAGGTGCCAGGTATCTGTCTGTATACTAAGGCAGGGTTAATTTCAAGTGAAACTGAGTAGGAGAGAGAACAGAAAGCCTGAACATGTTGAACTGTATGAATTATTATGTTATTTCTATATCTATTTAATGATAAATTATTTTATTCTTGTTTTATCTTTCTTTTGAAAACGTTTCTCTGTGCAATGTTTTCTTTTTACTGCCTTCTTATGAAACAGAGAATAAACTCCCCGTCATTGGTCAAAATTTTATGAATTTAGGCTTATTTTTAGTTGTGTAGGAAAAAAAAAGTAAGTGGGTAAGGGGAAGACCCTAAAGATCATGGTGAGAGAATGTGTATTAAGGCTCGCCTCTTAGTTACCCTAACAGCTAGAGGAAACCAGACCATCTTTCCATGCCTCTCTTTTCTTATTTGATAAAGCAAAATTATCATTAATATCTTCAATTAAAAAAGAATTCCTTGAAACTAAATTGAAGTGATTTATCAATTAATGCTTTCGAAGCATAGAAATATCCACCTGATTACCTTTGATTCTATTTCTTAGCCTCCTAATACTGACAAACACTGCTTCTGGTACTAAGTGATCAGAAAGCATAGTTTATTTACCAAACCAAATATGAAAAAAAAATATCTAAACCAGAGGCAAAAAAAGAACAGACAGGTGACATGTATGACGTTAGAGATAGAGCCTCACTCGAAATGCACTTAGCAGTCTCCTTCACAAGCGTTCACTCAAGTACAGCTTTCTCTGCTGGCTCTATGTTGTCCACCAGTCCCACAGTATTCTCCGCGAACCTGGTTATGGATCCTCCTTGAAACTCATTAATCTACATTTATTGCCAATCTAATTGTCTCCTTTCCCAGATTGCTACTAAACTGAAAGCAAGAATAGAATTGTTATCCATCCATCCATCTTTCATCCTTTCTCTCCGCCTCTCCCTTTCTCTCATCCCTCCTATCTTTCTATCTGGGTATACTTGGTACCTAATAGAATGCTTAGCTCTGGGACAGTGGTTCTAAACCTTGAACATTTATTGGAATCATCTGGAGGTGATTTTAACACAGAATGCTGCCCCAACCTCAGAATTTTCAGTTCAGTAGGTCCGGAGTTGCACACCTGTGGGTTATCATTTCTACTAAGTCTCCAAGTGACGCTGATGCTGCCCTTATGGGAACCACACATTGAGAATAACGCTCTTTCTTATAAAAAGTGGTCAATATATGTTTACTGAATAAAAAAAATTAGACTTCTATACTAGTGTGCCCCACACTGTAATCTCTTCCATTGCTAAAGGAGGCTTTGGTCAATTTGACGGTCAACTCTAATAAATGTTTTTAATGACTCCTGTGAGAAGGCAGTGAATGAAACACATTGTGGGTTTCACAGTACTAGTAAGATAATACCAGACCTAAATCAGACAAGTAGTTTTATAAAAGTTACAAGATCAAGGACAAATTATAAAAATTATCCTCAAAAGTCTATGACTTTTTAAAGAAAATAGTCACAAAAGATAAAAAATTTAAACATATAATGTACACACTCTTGCTTTCACTAATGTTTCTAAATTGTTTCCCTGTGAAACTTGAGTATCAGGCTAGCAACACCTGCTATAAGTTTGCTGATTCTTGTTTACTAAGCAAAGCTCTTGATCTTTGCCTTTTGAACAGCTCACTCAGTAAGCAGGCAGAGAAAATGTGAGTTTTATTAGAGCAGGGCTAATATATGCATTGCTAACAAAGCCAAGAAAATAAATTGCATTTCAAATTCTTCATTGAGAAGCCAATTGCTAAATATTCTTCCCACGATTTTTAAAATTTGTGTATTTACAAATGAATAGTAAAACTGGCCATTGATAATTATGCATAACCTGACCCAGTGACTGACGTCATGGTATACAAGCATAGACTATCATGTGAGTTCCAAAATTTAAATTCCCATCATGCATTTTATGACAATTATTAGTTCATTCTGAAAAACTAAACACATTTTCACATTTCTAAAGGATTTTGCATGAAAAATGAAGATAAACTCATTTTTCCCTCTGATTTTATTTTATTTTTTTCTATCACTTTGTTTTACATTCTAAATGAGGTATCCATTGATTCTTACTCTTTGAGAATAGCTTACTTTCTCACTGAAAGCTGATTTATTATTTAAGACTGTGGTTCTCAAATGGTACTGCCTAAGAAATCACCTGGAAGACTTGTTAAAACAGAGTGTGGGGCCCTAGTAAGATATTTTAATTCACTAGGTCAGGGGTGGGGCCAGAAAATGTGCATTTCTAACCAGTTCCCAGATGACAGTGATGATGCTGGTACAAGCATTCTGAGGAAAATTCACTGCTTATATATACATGAGGGCACTTGGTGTCTTATTCATTTTTGTACAAATCTCTGTACAAATTTTGTTCTTTAAAAAAAGAAAACAGAGAATAAATTATAACTTGTACCTTTCCAATTATTTATGTTCATAATTGATGCCAAACCAAAATTTTTAATTGAAATTATAACTGTGACTTGCAAATTCATTAGTCATGATTCTTTAACTATTTCTCCCTGATGAAGGGGAAGGCCTACATCTACAAAAATACTATTCTAACAGTGGTATTAATAAATGCAACTATAGATATATAAACAACATAGGTGATATTTAGGAGATCTGAGTGGATCAATTTAAACTTTAAAGCAGACTAAAATTTTTTAAATTGTATTTCTAATCCATCTAATACCAGATTGGCCACAAAAAAGAAGAATAAAGTTTAAAAATAACATTTAGTAAAATACACAATTTAAGACTACATGGAACATTTTTATGAGAAATCTGTTATTGCTCAATTTCATTTACATTTAAGTTCAAAGGGATAGGGGAAATTAAAAGTACTAGTATTTGAAACTTGGAAGTTGTTCCTATCAAATATGCTAGTAGGAAGTCTATTCCTGGAGAGAACCCTACGAGGTCAATACCTTTGTAGAATTCCACCAGAAGGAATAGATTATGAAATTCCTCACACAGAAATATTCCAAATACAAACTAGAAAGTGGTAATCTTAGGGGTAGCTGAAGCGAAAGAGTGTGATTTGAATCCTTAACAAATTGGCTAGACTGATTCAGAGAGTCAGTCCTAGAGATATGGAGAGGCAAATAATCATGAAAAGGAAATAGTTACAGGGAGGTATTTATCAGTCCTGGGGAACCAATAGGGAATTGAGTTTAGAATGAATGAAAAATGTCTGTAGTAAAATGGTCCTGAAATCAATGTTTTATAGTAGAAAATGCACCTACTAACAATCTCACTTTTTTTCTCTCTCTTTAAATCAGTATTGGTGTTAGAAATTGAGGCTGGCTTAGATCTTTCAGGTAAAAGTTAAACGAATCCAACGAGATGGGGACTTCAGGGTCTGAAAAACCAACTGGAACCCACATAGCACAATTTTAATGTTTTTTTTAAAATTATTAGTCTTTCACTACTAGGCAACTTCTAGAACTAATTCCTCAAGCCCAGGAGCTTAAGATTGAGAAGATCTTTGTAAGTAATATAGGAAAACTGTGAAAATGACTGTAAAACAAAACATCTGTGCTATTTTAGGGACATTATCAGTGACTTTTCCAGTTCACAAAGAAAGAAAAGATGAAATTAAAAGAAAAATAGTTCAGATGGCCATGAGCAACTGTTAGTAAACCACTATTCACAGTGTATGGTTTTGAGATACCATTTGAGAATGAAAGGCTAGTTTCCATTACCTCACAGGACTACTATTAGGAGAAAGAATACCAAAATCTGAGGAAAGCAATTTTCTACTTGAACAATGACTGTTCAGTAGTATAGATACAAAAGCTTTAAATGCCTATATGATAAAGTAACGCTGGCTAGGAATAAACATATATATTGATAAGTTAGTTATAGTACACAGGAAAACTCTAAATCAGGATTTAGAAAATCAGATTTTTTTCCCTAGATTTTTATTAATTTACCACTTAAATCTGCTTCCAATCACTTAACATTTCTGAATCTCAGTTTCCTCATCTTTAAATTATACACTGATATATTCAAGGCCATTTGAGTTCTTACACTCCTTCTTGAGTATATTAGTTACTAATAAATAATCCATCAACTAATGTGGATAATAGTTTTTATAAAGTAAAACATGTTTGGAAATGCTGAGTTGAAGCCTAACATGAATAGCAGCAGAAGTGAAGCAGAGGAATTTCAGCCTAATTTCTCATCTGCTGAATGATCAATAGTCTAAAGCTCTGAGAGGCCAGCTACTGAGAGACAGCATGAGAGCATGGCAGAGTCTGCATGAGTTCCAACAAAAAGGAGTTTAAAGTGAATGGGAGTTAGTAGCTGAGTGGGTAAACAGACGTAGTGACTAGTAGAGGACGGAATGTAAAAGAAAGGGAAAAACAGATCAATGGAATGTTAGCTTAAGAATCAACTATAGGAAAGGAGTTTCTGAGGGAGTTCAAAAGCGTTCATGGAGTTGATGTCATTCACATTTACAAGATCCTACAAATGAGGCAGCTTACTGAAAAGCAGCTACAGAGAAACTGACAGAAGTCAGAATCCAAAACAAAGAGCTGGGAAAAGCTCTCAAAAGAACCATTCCAGTAGGAAAAGAACATGAAAATGTTCCCTTTTTTTCCTTCTAACAAAGGACAATTAAAAAGAAAAAAATTAAGACCATGTCCATTCTGGAGTCCAAAATGAAGATGAAACCATCATCAGTATCAGTAACTTGAGAAGAAACTGTTGGGGGGTAAAAAACAAAAAAAAAAGGAACGGTGCTTGCACCCGGAAATGGACCATTCTTTGAGACCAAAGTATGAGTAGCTCCTCTACATTTACTATGTATTAAACCTTTGAAGAGTGGTCTCCTTCCTGGAGAACATACTGCTAATTAGTGTAAGGTCAGTGCTTTTGTTCTGCAGAGCAACTTGTATTCATGGATTAGATTTCTTGGTGTGTAACCATGTGCTCTGGGGATATACAGAACGTCTCCTATAGTCCCATGCTTTAGAGGAGTCTGTGTTTGTGTGATGAGGACAACATGTATGCATGTTTGTTTTTACCCTGTTTATAGAAGAAAATACCTTCCTATTTAAACATGAACATTAAATATTAATAATAAGTAGAAACTATTAAAAAAAGATCTGTAAAAGACTGAGGGGGTCATTCATGCCTTTAAATGATGATTAACAGATATACACAGAGTTTCTCAGACAAACAAGAGAAACAATCCTTTTATTCTTCTAGGAAACACAGGGTAATATACAGTTGTTGACTGAAAAAAAAAATCCACCATATGAAAGCTGTGAATTGAGTTTATTCAGTGTCTTACTGAGGACTATAGCCCAGGAAACAGCCTCTCAAGATATCTCTGAGAAACTGCTCCAAAGAGGTGAGGGAGGTGGTTAGTGTATGTGCGATTTTGGTGAAGGAGATATGTATGACCAAGCTCACATTTCATTAGAATGTTGCTGCTAGTTATGAGGAATGGATATTTTAGTTAATGGTTTTAGTGCTTTTCTAAGTATGGCAAGAAGCAACAATACAGGTTCATAAAAAAAATCTCCTAAAAATATCTATGTGAAGACCTGTTCTGCCAGTTTGCCTAGAGAACAGAGTGTCTCATTCCTGATCTCTCCCCTGAACTCCTTTCAGAGTCTGTTTAAGGTCAGCAGCTGTACTGACAACTAAACTCTGTAGAGCCAGATGGCTAGCGACAGTCTTCAGTTGGCATAGAACTTAATATAGAAGTTGACGTGGCACAGCTGCATGGAAGAAGTATCTATTCTTTTTTCAATTCAACAGACATTTATAAATGTCCTAAAGTTAATAATAAATATGTATTAAAACAATGGGTTGGTACTCTAAGAGAAAAGAAAGAATGAATAAATTATGGCTGATATTCTTAACATTGGCAGTTTTGCAAAGTATGAGCTGCGGACATGACATCCAGGTAGAAATGCCCAAAATATAAATGGAAATTGACAGTTGAAATTCAGGGTAGTTGCAGCACTTATGTATGTGGTTTTTGTTTTCTGTTTCTTTGTTTTAAGTCATATTTAGAGAATTTCTACAAAAAAAGAGATTAAGTAAATAAAAGAACACGTTTGAAAGAATTATTCACCTGTTGAAGGGTCAGGTACGTTTTGATGGTGGTGCCTTGGTATGGTATTTGAGAGGAATGTAAATGTAACTATAACCTGATCACCAAAGGTTTTAATATCCATACTATTTAATTTCAAGTATATTTTATAGGTAGTAGAGAGATACAAAAATGTCATTAGCAAAATTAACAACATCAAAATGACTATTTACATAAAGAGGTGAAAGTAGTGATTCTCAAAATATGATTCTTATACCAGTGGCATCAACACCACTTTTTGAAAATGTTTATTCTTGAGCATCGCCACAAACCTATTAAATCAGATGTCTAAAGGTGGAGTCCAGCACTTTGTTCTAAAGATTGAGTCTACCATCCACACAAGTCTGATGCTCACTCAAGTTTGAAAGTCATAGTATTAATGGAAAAAGATGAGTTGAGTATAATCTGAACTCTTTGGGAAGATACTGATGTCGTTAACCTCACATAGGATATATGGTAGACAGAACAGGTTTGGGGAGGAAAATTTAAATCTTAGTGTTATACATTTTTTAGCTTTAAGTAATAGCAGGCTGTCCATGTGGAGATACCCAGGAACATACTGGAAAAAGAATTTGTAAATCAAGGTAAGATAAAACCTTAAAATGTAGAATTTTGTACATATTTTAGATATATTTATTTACATATACTCAGATAAATATATTTATATATATTTAGAGGTGAATAGCCATCCATCAGTATGCACAGATGTTATAGAATATTATAAAGAAAAAAATAAGGATAATGGAAACCTTGAGAGATACCCATGTATCATGGCTTGGTTGAGAAGGAAAATCTAATGAAAGAGAGAAAAATTTCTGTGTCATCTTTAAAGATAGAGGAAATGAAGAAATATTGGGTGAAACAAAAAAAAAAAAATAAGATATTTGGAATACATGAGAAGTAAACAGTTTTTTTTTTCCAGAAAAAGGAATTGTGAGTGAGCTGAAAGTAAAATGAGTGGAAAATTAGAAAAGAAAAGAAAACTATAGTTGGGGTTAGAGAGAATGAATTTGGAGGAGATTCAATTGTCATTCATGTATTTTTGTAGAACTACCAAGCCAACCTGGAGCAGTATTAAGAAAATGAATAACAATTATTCCATAAGTTATCAAACCATGAGATTGATATGATGGGTAGAAAAAAAAGAAAAAAATAGATACTCAGAAAATCAAGTGATTTACCCAAACCTAAAATGTTAGCCCACCTAGCATTCCTATATTATGGTCCTAAATTTAACTGACTATGAATCAAGGACACTTCAGTTTTGTTTCATGCTAATACTTCAAATTCTTCTTGGTTCTCTTAAGATAACAGCATTCAATTTTTTTCACTATATGTTAATTTATCAACACCTCATGGTAGCACTTATATTTATCCGGCACTTCTGTTTTAGTCCTGCTGATAACATTTCCTTTCTTTAATATCGACCTACAGTATACTTTCTAAGGACTTATTTTGTACTTATCTCCAAATTCTCTCTGATATCTTCAACAGAAATTTCACTATCGTTAGCACGTAAGTTCTTGGGACTGATCTATCTCCGCTGTGCAACAGGGAAGATTCCTTCATCTAGGATGCCTATGATCACATCACTGATTGTCTGAAGCCTGGGAATGGAGGCAAGTCAAGAGGAGAGATCGCAGGAAGTCATGAAAGCATTATACAAGTGCCATTGTTAATGGAGTCAAATGACAAGGAAACCAATAGAACCATTCATCTTTAAATTCCTAAGAGTGATGATAGGATAGAAGGCAGAATAATTAATTGCCAGCTGACTAGCACTTAGGTGTTCCAAAACATATAAAACAGTGTCAAGATAAGTGGATAATAAGTAACATAGAGGGTAGAAGGGAGATGTGCATACCTTACGTGAAGTATTTTATAGACGGAAGAGTTATTAGGAACCAGTGATGAAACTGTGGTCTAGGGAAGTGCAGTAAGGGGAGAGTAACTCCTCTAAACTTCTGATACCCATGCTCTTGGAAAGTGTTGCTACAGAGGAAGAAAGTGACATTTGCGAACTCACCACCTGCTCTCCTATTTTCCCTGTTTGGAAAATTCCAATTTACGCTTCAAGTATTAACTTATATTTTACCTCTGCCTGGGAGGCTCTCCTGTTCTCTCCCTAAGAGACATCCAGTTAATTTAGGTGTTCTGTGCTTACTCTTCGCAACTTATGATGCCTACATTGAATGTGTCCACAGCATCTGGTTTAAAGCTTGGAACAAAGTATGTAAGGAATGAGTATGTGTTAAGTTAAAAAAAAAATAAAATTTCATTGAGTTTCTTTGTTAACTAAAAAATAATTCAATTACACAGAACTTGCATAGAAAGCATATGTATAAATAAAAGTTAAATCCATCAATATTGCCCAGTAAATTAAAGATGAGTTTGCATATTTTGCCTATTATAAGATATGAAGGAACAAGAAGTAGTGGCCAAAGGTTCGTAAACATGATCTAATGACATGAAATCATAGAAATATATTGCTTTTACTAAAGCTAATTTTATTTTTTTTAAATTTGTGATAAACAGTAAGATATATTCTCTTCAAAAACAAACATAATTATTCTAGACAACAAAGTATACAAGATCGGATAACAAATTGACTATTCTTAGATATCTATTACTACATCAGAGAAGAAAAGGAAAATTAGAATAAAAATTAGAATAAAAATATTTGGACATGGCTAAAACCTAAGTAGGGGAATCTGATAACTGGGGTTGCAAACAGATTGATTCATTATTGCACCTGGCAGTGATGAAAACATAAGCTGGTTTGGAAGAACCACATATCCACCGCATATCGAAAGTTGTAAAAACACAATAGTTCAAATACAACTACTTAAATAGTTGCTCTTCCAGAATACTAGAAGTATTTAAAGGAATACTAGAAGTATTTAAAGTAATACTTACAAAAAATATAGTCAAAGGAAAATCCACAATGAAAACTGACTACAAAACTGACAAAAGCAGACAGTAACATTCTACAAGAATTGTTGGAGTTAATAGATCTCTGATTCTTTTTTTTTTTTCATATGATTCAGAAAAATAGCTAAAGCAGAACTTCTTAGGCCTCTAAAACAACTTTGCTTTGTCATTTTGCTGTCATTTTAGATCAAATTTCCTTACTGTCTGAAGGTTTTCCTGTCAAAAGTTGAGTATACTCATAAGGTTAAATAAATAGACCAGAGACAATGACAATGATTGATTTATAAAAGTGTAGAATCTTGGATCTTCATATCATTTTAGTGGTCATTGAGTCTAGACACATCGTTTTCAAAGGTAAAGGTGCTAGAGAATAGATAAGGTGTGAAGATTTGTTCATGACAGATATTCAGAGTTAAACTCATGGCAAAATTGGAATCAGAACTTGGTCCTCCTAACTCATGGCAGTGCTTCTTCTATGATAGCACACTGCCTATTACTTACAAACAAAACACAGTAGGAAAATTTTCTAATTTAGCAAATTAAAAAATGTAAGAGATCATTATGAAAACAAAGTACCAAATAGTTTAAAGTATTTAAAATACAAGTTAAAAAGAATCTCTCAAAACTAGAAGAAAGGTAGCATATAAAATAAAACAGCACATAAGAGTTTTGAAGGTATATAGTAGAAATATATTCTGAACTATCAAGTTGTTTAATCAGTAATCTAGAAAAATGGACCAGAAAAGTCACCTGATTTTTTCTGCATTTGATATTCAATTTCAAAGTACTTTAATTCCACCAAAGGTCAAAGAAACTGTAGATAAGAAATTGCTAAGTTAAAAATACAGTCAAGAAATAGGAAAAAAAGTTCCCCTCAGAGCATCACAAGTATTTCATCAGATGGGGGAATAATTTAAAAAACATTAAATAAGAGAGCAAAACCAGAAAATCATCATCAACATCATCATAATCATAATAGCAGCCTCCACTTCTGGGAAGATGGAGTGTAATTTTCACCACTCCTCCTGCTAAGTGCAACTAAAAACAATAGGAATTATACCAAAACAAAACAAAGCAAAATAAAAATCTTATTCAACACAATAACACAAAAATAAGGTAGATCATCAAGGGAACTTGGGACCTGAGAAACTACATGATCACAAACTTTGGGGGATTTCTTTCTGCCTCATATATGCAAAACTTGGAGCTGAAGAAGCCAGCAATCTAGAAATGCCAATGAGCACAGACATTAAAAGCCAACAAAAGCCTGCTCTCTCTAGGTAAAGACAAACAAATGGGCAGGCTAAGAAGGCCGAAAACATGTAGACAACAACCAGTCTAACCCATCCCCATTAAACAGGAAAAAACTTGGCCCCACATGCATCACCCTAGCAAGGGCTGAGGGCAGAGCCTAGATTTCCACTCTCTGGAGCCTGAAGCAAGTCATACAAATATCCCTGCATGGATGATGTGAGAAAAGGCCAAGAAGGGTGTTAGCAGTTTCAACCCTGATGACTTATAATCAGCTTGCTCACAGAAGCGTCAGTGGAGAACCACAGTGGTAGCCTGGACTTCCAGTCTTCTCCTCAGCATTGATCAGGAATCCCCTCCCCTCATTTCAGATGTCAACAAAGGCTGAGTAGAAAACCTAGACTTCAACATTTATCTGGCAGTAATGAGGTGCCATCCCTCTCTCCCCTACTTGAGGGGTGTCAGAGAAAGCCAGCTAAAACGAAAGACTTAAATAAGCTCCAGAGCCTCAGATAAAATATAAAGTAGCCTGGTTTCATCTGAAAAATCTCTCCTCTTAACAAGAGCCAGGAAAATCTCAATTTGAATGAGAAAAGCAATCAACAGATGCCAACATCAAGATGACACAGATGTTAAATCTAATTTAAAACCTAAGTCCAATTTAAAATTAGATTTTTAACAGTTATGATAAGAATGCTTCAGCTAGCAATTACGAACAAAATGGAAACAAACAAACAAAAAATACAAAGCCTCTGCAAAGGTATAGAGAGTCTCATCAAAGAAACAGAAGATATAAACCAGAACCAAATGAAAACTTCAAAACTCAAAAATGCAACAAAAGCTCAGTGGGGGCATTCAACACCAGAATGGAGGAGACAGAGGAAAGAAATCAGTAACTGGAAGACTGAATAATAGATATTATCCAATCTGAAAACAGAAAGCAAACAGACTCAGAGGAAAAAAAAAAAAAAACAGGCTGAGTAGTGGGTTGTCTTTTTGTGACACGACATTGTAAACTGACTATACTTCAATAAAAACATATTAAAAATACAAGTATTTTTTTTAAAAAGAAAAAAAAATGAGCAAAGCCTAGGGACCTTTGGAAATGCAACAAAATATCTAACTTTATGTTTTCAGGGCCCAAGAAGGAGAGGAGAAAACCTGCAGGGCTGAAAAAGCATTCACTGGTTGAAAACTTCCCAAATGCGGTCGGAGATATAAACTTACAGGTCTAACAAGCTGAATGAAACTTAAACTGGGTAAAACCAAAGAAATCCACACTAATAGACATTATAATTAAACTTCTAAAAACTAAAAGTAAAAAAAAATCTGAAAAGCATCGAGTGAAAAATACCATTGTAAAGAAAAAAATTATTAGAAATATAGTATTATTCATAAGAACCAATGGAGGTCAGAAAAATGGCACACCAATTTTTGAGAACTAGAAGAAAATAAATCTGTCAACCCAGAATTTCAGATACAGTGAAAATATCTTTCAGAATCTTTCAGGAATATATCCTTTTAAGTATATATTTAAAATCACTGGGTGGGGGGTGCGCAAACATATCTCAAAAAAGCATTACGTGAAACACATGCACAAATGAAATCTTAAACTGGTATTCTATTAGCACCACCTATGTTAGTGTAACTATGTTAATGCCATTATTTAAATAACTAATTATGGCCCTCATTACCATGCTTGCTTCCACTTATCCTATAGTAAAGAGAATTATAAGATGGCCATCACTCCCATGATCATGCTCCATTATACATAAAAAGGGATTTTTCAGATATAATTAAGGTCCCTTATCAGCTGACTTTGAGTTAATGAAAAAGGAGATAACATGAGGTGGGCCCGACTTAATCAGGTCGAGAAGCAGCAGCAGCAGCTCTCCTGCAGGCCCGGGAAGAGCAACAGCCACGTTACGGGCTGCGGATAGAAGCGGCTACGTAGCCAGCACCGCTGAGGGTGATGTCCAGGAGCTGCAAGAGGTCTCCAGGCAGCGGCTGGCAAGAAAACTGGAACCTCAGTCATATCATCTCAAATTAATTCTGAATTCTGTCAACATCCTGACTGTGCTTGGAAGAGAACCCTGGGCCTTAGATGCAATCACGTCTCCACCCGGTGCCTTTCCTTCACCCTGAGAAGAGGACCCCGCTAATCTGAAAATGGTCTCCTGACCCGCAGAAACGAGATAATAAATTGTTTGTTTGTTTAAGCAAAAGCATTACCTGGTTTACTTGTAGGGTCAGTTTCCCCATATTAGACACAGAAGAACGCGAAGCTCCAGGAAGACCGTGCCTCACCGGCTTCCTCCGGCTGCCGGAAGCGCTTCCTGCGCAGGACGACTTCCAGGACGGCTTCCAGGACGACTTCCAGGATGCCCCGCGGCTCTTCACGCCGCGGCCGCCCGAACTGGAGCAAGAGAAAGCCCCGCTCATTCGCTACTCTGCCTCCTCGGCTGCGGAGGCAGAGCAGCGGACGCAGTGTGGACTTCCGGTGCGAGGTCCCCTAGGAGGAGGCGAACCGCCGCCAGCTCTGAGCCCCGGGCCCACGGCTGGGCCCTCCCACCTTGGCGCTGTCTGTCTGCATCCCTCCCACCTTCCCCGACCCCATCTCTGGAGGACTCCGGACTGTGGGCCTCAGCCTCTCATTCTTCCTGGAGCTTGAGCCACCCCACCGACCCCATGCCGCTGCTGCTCCAGGTATGGCTAAAAATCCTCAACTACCAAGGGCTCAGGACTCACATAGTGACAGCCCCAGTCGCCGCAGCCCTGCCTGGGCCAGCCTCTGGCGATGGGACTGGGCCTCAGTGGAAGGTAAGGAGGAGATGTACCCTTCTGTCCGATCCAGGCTCTTAGACTTAAACAGGACAAGGATGGGTGGGCCTTTTGGGGCAGTGGCCACCTGGCATCCCCTTTGGCTGTGGGCAAGCTCTCATAATTCTGGAAAGGGAGAGAGCGTCCAAGTACCAGCCTCAGTGCTCCCTGGGCATTCCCGGTCACCAGCTAAAAGGGATCTCCGTCCGTCACGCCCAGCAGTCTTATGTGTCTCGGAGCTTCTAGGTACCCCAGTGCCTCCCACTAACTCCCTCCACCATCCCAGCTCTGCACTCTTCACGGCCAACCCTACCCCATCCTACTGTAAATGGTTCCTTGGCTGTTGGAAAAACAGAAGCAGCAGGTGGGATGCTGCACTTCGGTTCCCTAAATCCACAAATAGGGAGAAAAGTGAAGTGACAGAGGGTTTATTTAAATCATCTGTGTCCCCTATTAGACTGTAAATTTCATTTTTGGGGGGAGTGTGTGTGTGTGTGTGTTATGTATGTGTGTATATGCTGTATCAAAACCTTGCAAAGTGCTTGTCACGCTCTTTAGGTGTTAAGTGAGTATTAGATGAGTAGAAACTTTTTTTGAGATAGGCATTTATCTCAATGCAATTTATTCCACATTTAAACCTTAGGTATTGATCACTTAGGTATGGTCAGTGCCACTGAGACTTTCACACTGAAGGCTCTGTCATCTAACAGAACTGCCCAAATGGGCTGACTGTTTCAGAATATGCTGCAAAATATTTGTACCTGCTATTTTAAAAACTGGGAGAGGCTTCACTTTTATTTTATTTATGTATTTTAATTGAGATACTGGAGATTGAACCGAGGACCTCTTGCATGCTAAGCATGCGCTTTACCACTGAGCTATCCCCTTCTCTTTATATGCATAATACTAGAGTTTCAAAATTATCTTTCTGAATTAATTAATCCATGTGATAGCTAAACTAAGTAACAGCTATGACAGGCATTCTGCTAGGAGCTAGAGTAACAGTGGGAATTATAGAGTCACAATGGGGATAAAACAACTGGCAGTGTCTCTGTCTTCATGAAGACAATGACCTTCTGATGGGGACAGCATAAATCAAAGAATTTCACAAAGAATAAAATATGGGTGCTCCCAGAATTCAGTCTTTGCATTATTGGACTCAGTGCACTACCTCTTCCAGTATTCTTCCTTAGAGTAGAAATAATATTTAGTTTGATTTTTGTTGTGGAGAATTTAGAATGCCTTGTATCTCCTGTGCTGTCATTCATCCTCCCTTTATTGTAAAGCCAGCATTTGCAGTATTGTATCTTTTAAATTACACAGACGTACTCTGACAAGTACAGAAGACATAACAAAGAATATCCCCATCATCTCTAAACTGTTTTTAAGACAGCTATTTCTCTGTATATTATAAATGTGAAAAATTATAATCTGAGCTTTTGTCCTGAAATGATCAGTGCCAGGTTTTAAATGGCAAGCTCTTGACTCTTACTCCAATATGCCTTGATTAAAGGAGCAAATCTCACGTGTGTGTGTGTGTGTGTGTGTGTGTGTGTGTGTGTGTGTATAGTATATACCTACCACTTAATGATTATGGAGATTTTGAGCATATTTCAAACTTTAAAAAAAATCAGTCTTTTTGCCTGGTCTCAGGCAGCTTTATCTGCTGCATGTTAGCAAGGTAATTAAACATCTTTTGAATGTCTCCAATTCTATTTTGTCTTTTTTGTCATATACAGTATTCTGTGTACTTGTATACTTGTATAAGGAGGGACTCAGAATTAGATTAATCTAGATTCAGATTCAGGCCACATGATTTATCAACTGGCAAAAATTACTTGAAAAAGCTTACTTTCTCCCCTCTAATCTGCATTTTCCTTGTCTGTAAAGTGAAGGTAGTGATAGCCCTTGTATTTAATCCCATCCAAAACACCATGTATTGTAAGTGATGCTTTACTCACCGCTGAAAAAGAGTAAATGTGGCTGATTAATTGCAACAAGTCATCAATAGCAAAATGCATTCTAATTTCAGAAATGTGCTTCTTAAAAAATCACAAAGACATTTCATCTTTGTTACATAATGCAATATAGTATATGTAAAATACATAACATAGTTCCTTAGATCTTTTGAATGTCAGTTTCTTTTCTGATTCACCTTCAGTTGGACTCTTATTATAGCAGTTTTGATGAGCAGATTAAATGTGGTGTATAAACATGATAATATCCTACAAATCCATTGCCAGTTCTCTTGCTTACTGTTGCATTATATGATCAGAATCTATGAATATTTACTCGAGCACTACTATTAATTGACCTTATGATTTTAGAGACATAACTTAATGTTCTTAACTCAACTTATTAATTACCAAAAGGGAAATACAAGCTTACAAACATATTATTAAGTTTAAAATAGACAGTCGATTCTAAAATAATTTCCAAATATGATATGTTAAGTAGGAGTGGAAAGAATGCCTAAAGCAAATGAAATCTGTGTAGGAGTATTAATTCAAAAAACATTTTTGCCTGTGTAAGTGCCACTGCATGAGGAACCCTCTCAAGAGAAAGACAAAGGCAAAGAGCTTGAAAAATCCTCTTATCCTTTATAGGTAAAATCTCCAGAGCAGTGGTTTGGGCAGATGGGAAATTTTTCCTCCCTGTGCTGTATCTGTTCAGTTGATAAAAAGAGGACTTTGATCTCTGAGACTGTCAATCCAGCTCTTTTTACGAAAAACTTGCTTAAAGTAAATAGTAAAATTAGCAAAGCAGCTATTAAAATTCCACCCCAATTGGCTATGCTCCCAGTTCCAAAACCCAAAACATAATGCCCATCTGATTATTCAGATTACGCTTAAGACTTTTCATGTGTGTGTTTAAAAAAAAAAAACACCCCTATAAATAACCAATCTAGTTGAGAATATTACAAATCTTCCCTTTCAAATTCTAATCATATTAGATGAGTTAAAGTAAGATCCAGCAAAAATCCTTTCAGTGACATTTCTATTGATACAAGCTCTAAGTACTAAATTCTGAGCTGCATCCAGCCACTAGAGTTTTGTGGATAACTATAAAATATTACTCTTGAGCTTAAAATCACTGCTTGCCAATCATCTGAAAAGCACACTGATCTGTAAAACTCTTGTGTGTGTGTGTGTGTGTGTGTGTGTGTGTATTCTTTCTTTTTTAAGCTTGATATGTTAATCTATTCACTAAGGCTGTCTTTTCCCACAGCTAGTCTCTTTCAGATCTTTTTTTTTTTTTTTAAAGTTGTCTGCTGGGGTTTTCAAGCAAATTAGCAATATATGTGAAATAAAAAGTCCACCTAAGACATCCAATTACTTGACAATCTTGTTACATACAACGGTGTAGTAGATACATTAGCTTTCATCATTCCATTTTTTTGCTATTTAGAAAAGATAGGACGTATGAAAACTCTGTTTCTAGGTCTATGTTGCAGTCAAGTTTCTGGAAATGAGTGGATAGATTCACTTGTTTACTTACAGAAAGCAAATGTGTAGCAGGGGCGCCCCTTGCTGCTGTTTCAGCAAGTGACAAGGCAGAAGAATTGAGTGTTTAAGGCATCCAGAGTCAGCATTTCCGCCCTGAGGGCATCTGGAGGCAGAGTGGCTGTAGTCAGGGTAGCAGTGAAGTGCAGCTTGGTTACAGTGACTCTGACTTCCTTTGTCTGCACTTCCGGTACTTTAAAGTCTCCTCTATTGAATTCCATTCATGGGAAATAACTAACGTGGCTTCTGTTTCTTCTGTGAAATCCTGATAGCCAATTTGCTACTGGTAGTGCATTGAATTTTAAAGTATTTTTCCAACATATGGAGACATAAAGGGAAAATGAAAGATTACTGATAATATGTATTTGAATCAAGAATGAAAGAGTGAAAAGTCTAGGGAATCAGTTATACGTTTCAAAGGAATTAATATTGCTGTGTATCTCTGAAAATTTTATTCATGGTTAAATGATGTGGCATAGTTCTTGACCCAAAACTAATCATGTCATTTCAGAAGGAAAGAACTTAACACTATCAAGTCACTTAGATTTGGTTTGCAAAAAAAAAAAAAAAAAAAACTGAGATCTAAAGAGTGATGTGATTGTCTCAATATTATATAGTTAGGGTCACATGTATGAGTAGAACATATCTCCTAACTTTTCTTAAGACTCACTGGGACACTATAAAGAGTCCCAACTTTGAGAGTTTCAGCTCACTTACATTAAAAAAGAAGAAGGAATAGGCAAAGAACATGAAGATATTTATTTACTTAGCATCCAGAAATACTACACAGCATGCACACAATATATTTTTAACATAAAAGTGCAAAATATATCTAAACATTTAAAATTAAGTACCAGTAAACAAATAAAGGGAAAATGAATAAACTGTGATTTTGAACAATGTTGGAAAAAACAGTGTAGTGGTCAGAGGAACTGTTTGGGAAGGCATACATTCATTTTCAAAACAGAAATGCTTAGGATGCATGAGGTCCTGGGTTCAATCCCCAATACCTCCATTAAAAAAAAAAGGAAATACATAAACCTAGTTACCTGACCCCCCCCAAAGACAAAACAGAAACCAACCAACCAACCAAATAAAAACAAACACACACACACACACAACAGGATAATCCCTGACCAAATGTACATTTTTCTGAGTTCAAGATTAACTTGAGAAAAAAAAATACTGTAAAAGAATAAAAAGCATAGCATTGAAAAACTGCAATAAATGCCATCATAGATATGAGACTTTTTTTTTCTCAGATTATATAATAGACCAAAAGGCACTTCTGACTAATGAGGGTAAAACTTCTAACTGAGGAAATGCTTCTACAGAACCAAGAAACTCTCCCACACAAATATTTTGATATTCTTGTAACTTTGAGGTTCCTGGAATTTTAAAAGTACAACCACATGCCAAGTGCTTCCCAGATTAAATATGCATTAGGTTAAGGTTATTTATAATTAAATTCTGCAAGACGAATCTGAAGACTGAACAAAAATACACCCCTGTGGACGCACTCCCATCAAGTGACTCCAAATGCCTATTTTCTTAGTTCCTGCACAAATGGAGTAGCAAAAACTAATTTCTAATATTTAAATACAGTGATTGCGACCACTAAGGTTGTGAATTTTATTTTAATGTATTTTTATTGTATTGTAACAACCGCATCTCTAAATGTGAGTGTCATTTCATTTGCAAAAAGAGTATAAGCAATTCTTAGGTAAATTTAATGTCAGAAAAATCTGTTATGACTCATTTTACATGCAGCTTTTGAATATTTGTATACATGTTTCCATGTACACACACTAAACACAATAAATAGATCTATTTGTTAATTAGAAATAGTAAAAACCTAAAAACAAACCAAAAACTGAGAATGTGCACACACAGAGACACCTCATTCACACTTACATTCAATCTGTATAAAATCAGTCTCTAGTCAGCAGAAAATTCTCTTTCATTAGAAAATAAATAAGAATGAAGATTCAAGACTGGTGGAAAAATAAATGATTTTAAAAATCCTAAAAGCAAACACTGAAAAATACATTTGGTGCACATGGTGCATTTGCTTTGCTCTTTAAAGCAACAAAACCAACCCTAAGCATTATCAGATAAATATTACTTACAATTTTAATCTTATACATATTTGAAAGTACTGTAATGAGTTATGATGATAATTTAACTGTATTCCAAAATATAGAATGTTATAACTCACTAAAAACAATTGATTAAAGATAAGGCTCTGGCCCAACTAGTCTTGAATTGGCTTTCCTTCAGGAGGATAAGTAAGATAAAATTATGAAAATTTGGGGAGAATAAAATACATAGATACGTATTTTTCATAAAGAGATTGTTTAAAAATGATTCATCTGACAGCAAAATCTTAGTGTTACATATGGCTTAGAGGAATGCATGTTTATTTATCCTGTGTAGCTGCCACATTTTAATTGAGACATATGGGAAATTTCTGATTGGGCACTTAATAGTCCTAACAGCTTGCCATCCTAGAGAAATTCAATTACAGTAAATACAGCAGTGTTCGTAGCCTAGCACTGGTACTACCTAAATGACTGGCACAAAGACACTGCATTTTACAGAATGAATACTTAGTGATTTTCATTGTATAAAGATGAAAAGATGTATTTCAGCAGTGGCAATTTGCATTATAGTAAGTGTTACCTTTAGAGGTGGGTGAGTTGGAGTAGAAACTAGATAGTTTTATACTTATTTCAGTGTAAACACATGACTCTGATGGATTTTAAAGTAAAATGTTGCCTACGTTTTGTTTTATTTCCAAAGAAAGATTTGGCCTAATAACAAGGACTGAGAGCAAAAATACCCAGATTCAAGTGTTCAGAGCAACAACCTATTTATTTCACATTTGAAGAACTCTGGCTGTAAGTAGTCAGAGATCACTGGTTTGGTAGGCATGGAATAAGAATTTTAATTTGCTTTATGCAGGGAGATAACTTGGCAGAGAAAATAGCCCCTGGTGGGAGATTATGGTTAGGCGGAGGCCCCAGAATAAAAGAGAAGAAGGATGCCAACAAATAAAGTGCAACAGTGAAGGGGTGGGGGGTTGATACTAGACTTAGCAAGGAAATTTGTTATGAAACAAATCATGGTCTCAGATCTCAAAAGCACTGCTGTCTGAAATGATCTTTTACACAGTTTGGAATATACAGGCACATATTCTCATCCATTTCCTTAGACTGTGAGTTCCTTGAACACAGGAGTGTGTGCTTTACTTATGTTTATGACCTCAGAACTTCAGAATGTTTTGTATCCAAGTACTAAGAGGTATTGGAAACATGTTTGCCTTAAATTACCTAGGCAATGTGAGTACTCTGGTTTTGAATATAATAAGCTGTCCATGTAGTATTAAATATTTAGTTTGTATATAGGTACTGGAGTATTTGGCTGGGGGCACTAATAGCATTTTTGAACATCCATCATATATCACTGATGCGTTATTGATTCACTTATGTAACCAACGTTCATTGGGTGGGCATTGATCTAGTTACTGGGGAAGCAGAAATCTACAAAATATGTGTGAAACTCTCATAGAGCTTATGTTTTAGTGAAGCAAACAGACAATTACTAAATTATATGTCAGAGATAATCAGCATTGTGATGATGAATAAGGCAGGATGAGTGATAAGTGATAGATTGAGGATGCTTACTTAAGGAAAATTGTTAAAGAAAGCCTCTCAGATGGAATGACATGTAAGCAGAGCCCTGAACGAAGTGAGGAAGCAAGCAAGCCACCCAGATACTTTGTTCAGAATCATTCCAAATAGAGATAATGCTAAGTATAAGTGCTCTAGAGTAAGAGTGATTTTGACCTGTTTGGGGGAAAATCAAGAAGACAGTGTGGCTGGAGCCAAGTGAATAATGGGAAGAAATTTTGGAGAAGAAGCCTGAGAGTTGGGGTGGCCATGTTAATCCATAGTAAAAATATACAACTTTGGAATATAATCTGAAAAAATGAATCATTATGCTGTACGCCTGAAAGTAATATAATATTATAAATCAACTATACTTCAATTAAAAAAATTAAAATAAATGTGTATCTCTGACAGAGAAATACAAACATTGTCTGTTTTCAGTTATATTTGAAATTAAAATAAATGAACAAATAAAACAGAAACAGAATCACAGATACAGAGAATGAAGTAGTGGTTATTAGAAGGGAGGGGGTGGGGAAAGGGGAAGATAGGTGAAGGGGATTAAGAGGTACAGTGGAAATGTAGCCAATATTTTATAATTTTATATAGAGTGTAACGTATAAAAATACTGAATTACTATGTTGTACCCTGAAACTAATATAATATTGTAAGTCAACTATACTTCAATAAAAAAGAAAAATAAATCAAAATTAATGAATTTAAAAAAGAGTACAGCTAAGCTCCCCAAATTTTTGAATGCCTTTAAGCTTTATGACCTGTTGTTATTTATCAAAATTTCAGTTGACAGTAATAATTTTTAGGGAAGATTGCACAAAAGGAATATAATTCATTCCCTTTACTTTGTTTTATAATGCATGCCCTTATATCAAGCCAGTTCAGGACACTATTGGATATTTAGATCACAATTTATTGACCACCAATGGAATTCTTTCTATAAAATTTTGAAGTTGCTTAATTTAGGGGTTAATATAAATGGGATATTCAGTATTTTCTTTACAGACAACTCTGAGAAAAACCCAGTCATATATTGTTACCAGAAATAATATATTTCTCCTGAGAAACCTTGTTTTTGTTGCTGTTATCATTGCTTTTAATCTCACATCATTTTGAATTATTTAACTAATAATGGTACGCTTTTTGATTTTCCTTTCAAAGGATAAATCTGTGAACTCGAATTTAGTATGCAAGAAATCATTATGTTTAATAATTTTAGCCTTATTTTTGGCTTTACTTTTTCCTACTGTGATTTCTATGTTCTCATTCTTTCCACTTTAAACTCGTTTTATAATGAAGTAATGAAAGCTGACATTCTGAAACAAATCTGGGCATGAATATAATATTTTAATTAAAATATATACAAATTAAATAACAAACTAAATATAAATAGTGTTGTCTAACAAATTAGCATAATGGCAATGGCATTCACTGTTTAGGATTCTGAATATTTAAAGCAAAAGCATTTTTTAGGCTATTTCTGCTAAAGATGCATGTTAGTATTTAAAGCACATTATTGCTCTATCAGTGTTTTTCTATAAATGTATTTACAAAAACAAATGCCATGTATTACTTTATCACATTCCAGTTCTGTGTGAATTCTAATAAAAATACCTATATAACTAAACTTAGACAAATAATTGTATTAGAAACCAAAAATAATATGCTCTCAGTAGTTAAGGCAGTTCCTTTAGATATGGATACATGAAAATCAAAGTGATACTTATTTTATATTATCAGTTGCTTATTCAGCAAAACAAGGAAACAGTTTTTGCTAGTAAGAATCATCTAATGATTTTTAATAGAGATATCATTAATGTGTCAAAAGATAATGAAGGTATTTATCTTTTATTTACTTTATAGCCCATACAATAACATCTGAATGTTCTCTAAAAGTTGTATCTTCCATTTTTTTAACGTAACCATAGGCTGAAAATGTTAACCATTTTTGGCTTAATCTTTTCTCAACCTTCTCTTCCCTCCCTGCCTCTTCACTTTACCCAGGTTGTTTCTTTTTTCCAGCATCTTATAGTCCCTCATCTACAGGGTCAAACTCTATTCATCCTTCAAACTCAAAGGTCCAACTCAAAGGTCATTGTTTTGAAGTGTGGAAAAATTCCGTTTCGCTCTTTAACTTCATTCCCAGAAAGGCACTCAATTTATATACTAGAGTACATATTTAATATTGAACTGGCTATTGTTGTATCTTTATTTGATCGAAATACTTGTGCATCTTTAAACACATCCAATATCTCTTGCTGTATGTATTGTTTATTTGGCTGATTGCTCTACCATCCCATCCCAAGCACTACTTGAAGACATGTTTAAATGTTAAGTCATCAACAGTTCCTAGCATGGTGCCTGGTACAGATAAATACTTACTGCATCTGCTTGGTGTTAAGAAATGATACAAGATGGGGGAGGGTATAGCTCACTGGTAGAGTGCGTTCAATCCCCAGTACCTCCATTAAATAAATAAATAAGTAAATAAATAAACAAATAAATAAACCTAATCTCCCCCTAAAACAAAACAAAAACAAAACAAAAAAATTGAAAAGGAAGTGAACTTCTTTATTAAAAAAAATTAAGAAAAGAAATGATATATTTAGCCTTAGCCTTGTAAAATTAATAATTTTCTTTTATGAATTAGAGAATTCTACCACATCAGGACAAGCAAGTATGCAGAAAAGTCCATTTTCATAAATCTCTTCCCCACATTTATATAAAAAGAAAATTCATCTGCTTTTATAGAAATTACTAAAGTCTCAAAAATCTCAGATTAAACTACAGAATAACTGATGACTAGGTATATAAGAGCCATTGCCAACTCAGAGAAATGGAAATTTTAGTTTTGTCTCTTCAGGCATCATAATTGAATCAAGACAGAAAGAACTTAGTAATCAATTCAAAATTATCATTAGAAAGTTCAAAAACACATCTACCATAGAATTATACAGGACATCTCTAAATTCCCCATTCCTTTAGACTTACTTTACATTTTAAAAAAAGAACACTTTTTCTCTCTCTTAATTATTTCCTATATTTTATTGAAAACCCCTAACAGTGTTAGAGTCTTAAGCATGCATCTGCAATAGATAGACACTTATCTTATTATATTTAAATTATGTATAGATATAATTACACAAATACATTACCTCCTTCTTGCTTTTAGGCAAGGAGTAACACTAGTCTTCCATTTAGAACTTTTTAGGCCAGACCTCAGACCTACTGAATGACATTTTACATTTTAACATGACTTCCCAGGTGAGATAGATAGATAGATAGATAGATAGATATAACATGTGTGAAGCACTGATTTATTATAAAGTCTGACACTTAGTTTATATTAAATAAATGTTATTTCACTTCTTCCGCTTATCATGTCCTCACTTGATCTTTGTAGCCTCCAAATTTATAGGAAGAAAAGGGCTTATGTCCCCTACTCCCATAGCCACATGACCTGGTCATTTAACCCAACAAATGTAAATCTAAGACCAAATTTTACCACATGAATAAACTTTTTTCAGTGATCGAAGAAAAACACTAGCTATTTTTGTTGCATGATTAACTCCATCTCTAGTTGATTAAGTATGTGAATCCTTCATCTTAGTGGTTGGACACAGAATTGAATAGGGTCTTTGACCTCAGGAACGACTGCAGTGTGGATATTATTATATAATAGTTATTCAACTATGTGGATGCCTATAATAATATTTCTAGTCAATCTGTGTATGTTAACACCTACTAATAGTATCAGTGGTAAATATTTGTAGCATTCTATCAATGCTTGGGACCATAAACTCTGGCTTAGTCTCTCAAATGTTAACAAAACCATTCCTGGGGTGAAACTTGCTCATTAGAACACCTCAAAGTGTAACTCAATTATAGACTTAGTGTATTAAGACCAAGGCAAAAATCAATTCAAACCTTAATTCAAAAAGACACATGCACACCAATGTTCATAGCAGCATTGCTTACAGTAGCCAGGACATGGAAACAACTTAAATGTCCATCGACAGATGATTGGATAAAGGAATAGTGGTATTTTTATACAATGGAATACTATTCAGCTGTAAAAAATAATAACATAATGCCATTTGCAACAACATGAATGGACCTAGAGATCATCATTCTAAGTGAAGTAAGTCAGAGAAAGAAAAATACCACATGATATCACTTATATGTGGAATCTAAAAAAAAAGACAAATGAACTTACCTACAAAACAGAAACAGACTCACAGACATAGAAAACAAACTTATGGTTACCAGCGGGGGAAGGGGGTAGGAAGGGATAAATTGAGAGTTAGAGATTTGCAGATACTAATATATATATATAAAATAGATAAATAACAAATTTGTACTGTACAGTACTGGAACCATATTCAGTATCTTGTAGTAACCTATGGTGAAGAAGAGTATGAGAACGAATGTGTGTATGTTTCTATGTGACTGACGTATTGTGCTGTACCAAAAATAGGAAAAAAAAGCAAACATATGTATCACCTTGTATAGGATAAAGCAATTTTCAATGAATTATAGTACCCTTTTCAATCTCTAATATTTCCTTGAGGAAAGTTTACCGTAAAGTGAAAATATATTTTTCTCTCTTCACATCAAGTTTCCTGTTGAAAATTGAGGTAGGCTCAGTAAGTTTGCTTTAAGAGCAGTGTTTCTGGATTAGTCTGAACTATGATTTTTTTTTTTTAACTCTAGACAGGAAACTGCAGATAAGGGATTGCCATGGATGGTTGACAAATGTTTTCTGCTTTACTGGAGCGGTGGGGCTTTAGTAGACTTTCAAAATAATAAATAATGGGGATCTTCTGAAAAGCCAACTTTTTTTTTAATGTTTGTACTAATAATCATCTCTGGAAGAACTTCAGTGCCTTCAGGGATTAAGAGGAGAATTTACAGGCAAAGTGGCTTATTTCAGGATTGTTCCAGGAACACGACACAGTGGAAAATAGTGCGAGACAGAGAGGAGAAACCTCAAAGGCCTGGATGTAAGACAGTCAATTTTCTGGCAGAATAAATAGTGAAAATAGTACCTTAAGAATTTGTGGAGTTAGGGAGGATTCAAATTAATTATGATATTCCTTTTCAAATGTTCTGTGTGTTGTGGCTGTTGAGTTTCCTGCACTAGTTTCCACAGAAGGATGTTAAAGGCTGTGGTTGACCAGAAATGTCCCTTATGTCTTTGACAAAGTGTAAAGCAGGAAAGTTTACAATTGCTGGAAACAGCAATTGAAATGGAAGGAGAACAGTGGTTCTCTCTTACTCTAAGTGGTTGGTTCTACGAGGCACTTTGCTGAATTTGCTGTATTATCTAAGGGGGCCAAAGTATAAGACTTGTCAGGTAACATTGTTGACTGGAATTTTAAAGGATGACTTTCACTGATTAAAACTCACAAAACACAAAGTATGTAATCCAGAGAGGCAATTAATTAATTTACAGTGAGAGATGTTACAGGAGGTAGGTCAGACTTCTGTGTTTGCCTTAGTACTAATTTGTTTTCCCTATAGACAACCTACATGGGGAGAAAAATTATCGCTAGGAGATAACTGAATGGATGTGAATCTAGTTATTGGAGGCAGGTATTTAGTAGCATAAAGTCTGGTAGCTTCATGAGTTCATCTCAACATACTTTTTTATCTTTTTCATATTATTTTCCATTGTAGGTTATTACAAGACATTGAATGTTGTTTCCCTGTGCTGTACAGTAGGACCTTGTTTATCTATTTTATACATAGTAGTTTGTATTTGCTAATCCCAAACTCCTAATTTACCCCTCCCTCCTTTCCCCTTTGTAACCATAAGTTTGCTTTCTATGTCTGTGAGTCTCTTTCTGATTTGTAAATAAGTTCATTTGTATCATTTTTTAGATTCCACATATAAGTGATATCATATGATATTTGTCTTTGTCTGACTTGCTTCACTTAGTATGAGAATCTCTAGGTCCATTCATGCTGCTGCAAATGTCATTATTTCATTTTTTTTATGGATGAGTAGTATTCTGTCTTACATATATGTATATATTACACATATATACACTACAATTTCTTTATCCAGTCGTCTGTCAGTGTGCACTTAGGTTGCTTCCATGTCTTGGCTCTTCTAAATAGTGCTGCTGTGAACATTGGGGTCTACACGTTTTAACACCACTCACTCACATGCTCTAACTTAAAACTTGGGCATGATCTATCATCCTATTTCTCTTTATAGCCCACAACAATTGCACTGCCATGTCTTTTCAACTTCATCTCTAATATAATTCATGTTCCTGATTACTTCTCACTATTATATTATTCAGCTTTAGTCAAAGCCACCCTCATCCCTAAAGTGAACCGTTACTATAGACTAGTAATTAGTCTCTCATTTATCACACCTAGTCTCCATTCTTATCTCCACAGTTTATTCTTATAATAAACCACTGTGGAGAGGTTTGTATAAAAAGTAAAGTAGATCAAAAGTTGACTGTGAATCTAGCTCTCGTTCCCTGTATAATAAAATTCACAATTTTTTCAAGAAAATCTCTAAATGCTTCTCTTACCACTCACAGTCTCATTCATTATGCTCAGGCACCTACCCTGTCACTGTCCTGTCCCTGTGTTATGTTGGACCTGGCACCCTGACCAATGCACTGATTATAGACATGTTAGCATCCATAGTGTTTGTTGGGGAAAACAAGCACCAGACACAGTATGGAATGTGGTTGGTCCCCTCCAAGCTAAGATGAGCATCTCTTCCTTCATCCCTCTGGACTTTTCACATGAGCAAAGCAGCAAGGGACAATCAGTTCTAATTGACGTTTCTCTTCTCTAACTGGCTTACTCCTGAGACCCAGCGTTATCAAGCTGTCAAATTAACACTTAGCAAATGGAGCCCAGTGTGCCTTATGATGGTCCTCCTCAATTCTACAACAGACCACAAGAGGAACTAAAATGGAGAAGTTTAAAACTTATAGGTCCTGGAGGAAGTACCTGGCACACCTTGAGGGGCCACTCAGAGAGATCAAGGCAAAGTGCAGACTAAGACAGAACCCTGGGCACATGCTGTATTAGGGTCCATGGATGGAGTGTTCTAGGATTTCTAATGCAAGTTAGATTACTGTATTTAAGTCAAAAGAACAAAGTTTGCCAAGCCCTGGGGTCTTATCTGAGAGGCACATAAATCATACAACTGCTGGGAGGCAGGGGAGACTGTTAATCACATGAACTGTTGACGAGGTCATATGAGCAACTTACATTTGCTTGGGACTCTGTGGGCTGCTGTCTCAGGCATGTGCTTACATGAGGGGACTAGTGTCAGTTTAAAGTCACTACCGAATGGATGCAGTGCCATGAAGTAGCTTAGCTAAACTCTTTAACACTCAAAAAATTGTTCTTCCTCATCCCGTATGGTTAAAATCTATCCCATAATTTATATCCATTTGATGTATTTATTGTATAAACTTTATAGCCTATTAGAACCCAAGTTTGTCTTATACTGTTAGTATCCAGCTTTGAGTATTCAGAGAAAGTTCATTTCTTTCTTAGTAAAGTCAAACTTCTGCAAATTAAATGTGTTTGCTTTCAAATGACTATTTCTAGGAGACATTAAAAAACTCTATTAAAAAAAACCCAAGTCTGGCCTTCTCATAGGCTGCTCTAGAAGCACTAAATGCTACATATTCTTTGGGTGAAAAGATGTGGGGTAGTTAGGAACATTTGGTGGTGGGGCTGGGTGAAGGTCAAAAATATTATCCCTTTGTTGCTGCATAATTTCCAAGGTATTAATTGTCTTTATTAGGAGACGATATGAGCATGTAGGAAAAAATGTGGTTGTATTGTTCTCTGAAGCTCCCAGAAGCTGCGAGTGATACACACTGTCTAAGAAGTAAAGGGCAGATATGCAATGTGAAACCAGAGTGGATTATTGATTGCCTAATTAGATACATCAGGAACCAAGTAGTGAAGTAGTGCTGGCAAGAGAACTCTAAACACAGCATGGAAGGAGATAACCAAGAGTCATCAAAGAACATGAAATGGTAGTGAATGGTATTTTAGTATCTAAAGATTTTTTTTCCTTTTTACTTTAGAATATCATGGCTTTAGTCAACTAAAGACTGTATACAAAACTATTCATGCCATATAGTGTCTTAAAGCCTCCAAATTTATCTCTGCTAAACAAAACTTCCAAATTTGCACTCTAACCTCAGATTTTCTTTTATATTTCTAATTTTACCTAGATGAATTGCCAGACCCCCCCAAAAAATGCATAATCAAAACCCAACTCATACTTTTGTCCCCAAAATTTGTTCTTCTTATAATTCTATGTTTTGATGACACCATCACTGTTTGTCACTCCAGCTTCAAATCTTAGGACACCTGTCAACTTCCCCCTGATTTTTGTTACAGTATTAGTCACTAAGTGCTCTGCCTACTCAGCCTGAGAATATAGGAAAACACACACTCACACTCACTCTGTCTCTCTCTCTCTGTTTCTAGTTAAATGTACTCATTCTAGAGTCAAATTGTGTTTGAATCCAGGCTCAGTGACTTACTAGCTACATGACCTTAGTTTGAGCATGCTACTTAGTTTGTTTTTTAGAACCTACTCCACAAAATGTGAATGACAACAATAGCATTAAACTCAGATGAAATAATTTATCTAAAATGGTTAATATCTAGTAGCATCTTATGAAATCTTTGCTATTACTATTTATGTGTTTTCTCTACAATGAACTACTTTCTTTACTTGTCTACGAATAGTACAGAAAGTACACTCATTAGCTTTCACAAGAAATACTGCAATACCTTATATGCTTTTGTCCATTTTTAGTTTCATTCTACTTCCCATTCATTGACTTCTCTGTTAACAATCGTGTAAATGTCATGCTAAAAATGTGTCTTCAAAATAAGCTGCAAAGAACTTAAAATAATATTCAGGTGTCTCAGTGATGTGGTAAAAAATATCATTTTTCCAATTGTTTGTTTTCTTCCCTCCTTACTAGAAAAAAATCTTCATTTTCCTGCGTGTATGTTTTGTATATTAAGGCTGTTGTATATACTGAGATTAGATTTCCTACTCTGATCTTGGATCATTGAAGTCTATAATGAAAGCTGTGAATGTGCCACCTGGACTCTCCTTTAGGACTAAAATATTTATTACTTCAACTGCTGGAATTAAGGTTGTAGAGCCTTCAGCTATAACTCTTAGAAATATCTGAGTTGTCTTGCCCACAACCGGTGAATGGCCAATAATAAAAATACAAATGGCCACCTCACTGCTCTATCTTTGGGTAACAATGAAGGACTAGCCCAGCTTCAGCGACTTCCTTGACTTTGCTTGAGAGTCTCTTGAGATGTCCAGCCTTACATCTCCCTCTGTGTTACTTGCTTCTTGCCCTTCCTGTCCACAGTAATAATCCCAATAGCACGACCTAGTCATTCCCCACTATGCTAATATCTGTCTCAGAGTCTCCTTACCTGAGCGGCCCAACTGGGACACAATCCTGTCTATCCTTCAAGGCCTACTTCCAACATAACTCTCTCTCACTCTCCGTCACAAACAGCTCTATCCTCTTTGATTTCCTAGAACTCTATATTGTTCTTATACTTGCCACATTCTTTTTAATATTCTAATATGAGTTATAAATATGATGATAATTTTATCATTTTAGTAGACAAGATAAGTCTATCTTTATATCCACCATAGTCCTAGAGCAGTAAATATTTTATTAATATTTTAAATTTCTTTTTCAAGTTAAAGACTTTAAAGCCATCTGCAGACTGCTGTATTCTTTTTAAGGAATATTTTGTAATCATTTATATGTGTGTTTTATAAAACAAATTTCCTGTGTTAGTTGAACTATAAAGAAATGTGTTTATAAGAAGGTATTCAGAACAAATGTGCTCTATACAGAAAAATTGGAAATTCATACATTTTCTGAATTTAATTTTTTTTTATTGAGTTGTAGTCAGTTTACAATGTCAATTTCTGGTGTACAGCACAATTTTTCAGTTGTACATGAATATGCATATATTTATTTTCATATTCTTTTTTCACCATGAGCTACTACAAGATCATTAATATATTTCCCTGTGCTATACAGTATAAACTTGTTTGTCTATTCTATATATACATGTCAGTATAAATTTTAAATTCCAATTTCTAAGTAATACAGTTGAAATTCCCATTTTCATACCTGATATATCTAAAACTACACATGCATTCTGGAAAGTATGAGCTTGGAATATTCAGCATATGTGAACAGTTACCGTTCTGCTAGCTGAACAATTCCTAAATCTTCAGTTACTTCTATAAAAATTTCTTTGATGTAAATTTCACATATTTGGGGGAGAATCTTCTGAGTTTGCATGTTATCACCCCATTCTTTATATTCACATAGTATTTTTATCAGACTTTTATTTTACTGTGTATTATACTACAGGATAGTCATTATGTTCAATCAATTTCATTAACTTGGAAGATACCTAAGTTTGTGAGATACGTATTTTTCATCTATTCTATACTAAATGATGGCAAACTCAGGTCTTGGTACATATTACATGTTCAGTAAATATGTATTAAATGAACTTTTTACTGTCATACTTTTCTGTAGACATTACATCCACACACACACATATTTATATAAGTTGTACCCAAATATTAAAGTTACATCTATTATTAGAGTCCTATAAATGTAAGTATTAAAATTGTAAAAAATTTACTCACTATTTTTCTGTATTTGCAATTTGTAAATTTGTTTTTAAATTCCATAATCTGTTTAAAAGAATATGAACATTTTGTTAATGCTAACTGGATTGCCTCTTATCCAGATTAAACCACAGGATATAACAAAATATAACACAACCATTGTTTTTTCATTCAGTCAGTATATTCATTCTTCTCAAACAGGTATGCATTATTCTAAGAAAAATTGTAAATGCTGACGTGTATCTCTATTTTAAGATGTGCCTACTGTAGTGTGGAATTACAGAATAAACCTTTTAACGTGTAGAAAAAGTTACAGCCATCTAAATATTGCTGGAGGAAGTGTAACTAAATATATATTACTCAAGTGATTTAAACTTTTTTTTATAGAAATGACAGGAAGAACCTTGAGGATATATGTATATTATTTCTAGAACAGGGAAGATGTTGTGAAAAGCAGAAGTAAGCTATATTGACAAACTAAACATCAGACAACATTGAACAAGTTAAGAAACTAATTTACATTTACCCTGAGGAGGAAAAGCCTAGAGACAAATTTTAATGTAGAAATAAGTATGGAAGAACTTTTCTATTATTTTAGGATTATCATAAAAATTCTAGAAGTCTGCTTCTCCTTTCCGTATGAAAAACGTATAAGGGCCTTCATTAATGTAAACCTTCTCTCTGAAAAGATGCACTACATTTCACCAAAGTACATTTTAAGAAAAAGAAAACAAGCAGAGAGTGAGGGGTATTTTTCTACCAGATATCAAGAGGTAAAACTTTAGTAATTAAGGCAATTGGTACTGATGCAGGGATAGATCAATGGAACAGAATAGAGTCTCCATGGGGGGAAATACATAAAGGAAAATTTGATTTATCTCAGAGTGAGTTGACAGAATGGTAAGGAAATTGATAGGCTATTAAAAATAATGGAATATTTAGATATGTAGAAAATGAATGTAAGACTCCTATTTCATATCATATCCAAAAAAATTTAGGGTAAGTTAAAGATCAAAATGAGGAAAGTAAAACAAATATTTTAAAAACATTACAGAGGAAAAATTTGTAATGTAGTTTTTTTTTAAGGAAATAACTTTAGACTTAGTCTAAATTCTCAGTCAGTTTTTGAATAAGATGTATGCAAGAAAATATAAAATATAAAGAAAAGTTTTGACACATTCTATTAAAGTTTAAGAACTATTTAAATTGAAGTATAATTGATTTACAGTATTGTATAGTTTCAGGTGTATAGCTAAGTGATTCAATTATATAAGCATATTTTTCAGATTATTTTCCATTATAGGTTATTACAAAATATTAAATTTTGTTCCTTGTGTTATACAATATATACTTGTTGCTTATTTATTTTATATATAGTGGTGTGTATCTGTTAATCCCATACCCCTAATTTATCCCTCCTCCCATTCCTTTCCTCGTTGGTAACCATGGGTTTGTTTTCTATGTCTGTGAATCTGTTTCTGTTTTATAAAGAGTTAATTTGTATTATTTTTTGATTCCATGTATAAGTAATATATAATATTTGTCTTTCTCTGTTGACCTAGTTCATGTAGTATGATATTCTCTAGGTCCATCATGTTGCTGCAAATTGACAGTATTTCATTCTTTTTACAGCTGAGTAATATACCGTAGTGTGTGTGTGTGTGTGTGTGTGTGTGTGTGTGTGTGTGTGTGTGTATGCCACATATTCTTTATTCGTTCATCTGTTCATGGACACTTAGTTTGTTTCCATGTCTTGGCTATTGTAAACAGTGCAGCTATGAACATTGGGATGCATGTATCTTTTCAAATTAGACTTTTCATCTTTTTAGGATATATGCCCAGAAGTGGGATTGCTGGGTCCTATGTTATCTCTATTTTTAGTTTTTTAAAGAAACTCCAAACTGTTTTCCATAGTGGCTGCATCAGTTTACATTTCCACCTACAATGTGGGGGGTTTCTTTTTCTCCACACCCTCTCCAGCATTTATCATTTTTGTGGACTTTTTAATGATGACCACTCTAACCAGTGTGAGGTGAGATCTCATTGTAGTTTCGATTTTCATTTCTCTAATGATTAGTGATGTTGAGCATCTTTTCATGTGCCTGTTGGCCATCTGTATGCCTTCTTTCAAGAAATGTCTGCTTCAGTCTTCTGCCCACTTTTTGACTGGGTTGTTTGTTTTTTTTGATACTGAGTTATATGAGCTGTTTGGATATTTTGGAAATTAACCCATTGTCTGCCATATCATTTGCAAATATTTTCTCCTATTCCGAAGGTTGTCTTTGTGTTTGTTGATGGTTTCCTTTGCTGTGCAAAAGCTTTTAAGTTTCATTAGGTCCCATGTATTTACTTTTGCCTTTATTTCTTTTGCTTTGGAATACTGATCTAAGAAAATAAGAAACTTTTTTTTTTTTTTCAAATAGATTCTGTAGAAGAGTGAAACAGCATTCCATAGACTGGAAGTTATTTACTATAGATGTGACAGAAAAAGAATTGATACTCAGCATTTACCTCAAAAAAAAAAAGAAAAAAACCTTAAAGTAAAGAAAAATAGGAATCCCTCAGTAGAAAATGATCGAAAGACCTCAGTAGGCACTTAAAAAAAGGGAGACGTAATATAATCTATACCCGTTAATGAGACATAAGTTTTTTAATCATATAACGTCAAAGGATAACAGGAATGCAGAGTAATGTTTACAATCATCCACTAAAAGTGAAAAATAGTAAAACCAATTTATTAAACATTTTGGTGTTGCTTAAAAAACCAACTCTATGCATAACTTACGACTCAAGAATTCCATGCTTAGGTATATATCCTCTAAAGTAATTTCTTGTGACCATGTACCATGATTCATGTTCAAGAATATTTTTAGACTTTTGTTCTCCATAAAAACAACAAAATAACTGCAAATAGAACAAATGTTCATTAACAGTAGAATGGATACACTAATTGTGGCATATTCATAAAATGGGTTACTGTGGAGCCCTCTAAATGAATGAACTATAGATACTTGTGATAAGACAAGTAAATATCACAAAAAAAGTAGATTAAGTAAATATCAAAAAACAATGAAACAATGTGGATTAGGCAAATATAACACAAAAGATTACCTGTAGTATGATTCTGTTTTCGGAAAATTTTAAAACATAAATATGGTGCAATTTACTGTTTAGGTGTACAAATGTAACACAACTCTAAAGTAGGAATATTATAAAGCAAAAAAGCCAATAGTAAATAAAATATTCATGTTAATAATCTCTCATGGAAATGGAGAACAGTACATCATTAGGGTGGAGCACACAGAAAATTCCTAGGGCCCTGCTAATACTCAGTTCATTGTCCAAGTCTAGAATAATAATTTTAAAAAATGAAAGTGAGCACATTATAAGCACTTACTATGTTCCAAAAACTAAAAACTATGAGATGCATATGATGCTCTTATTCTAGATGAGGGAACTATGACACAGAGTGGCATACTGGTTTGTCCTGCTGCACATTGATAGTAAGCCCCAGGGGCATGATTCAAACCCAGGTGTCTTAGTCTAGACACCCTGCTCCAAATTCTAGGGTCTGGATCTCAATCCTGACTTTGTGTAGCAATCACCAGAGGAGCTGTTCATACATGAATGTCTGAGTGTCACTCTCAGAGACTCTGGTTTAATTGGTCTGGTATGCATCTTTGGTGTTTTTTTAAGAGCTCCCCAGGTCATTCTTCTTCAGCCAAGTTAAAGAACCACAGCTTAGGCAATTCTTGTTCACATTACATACTGGGACACTTAGCCCTTCTCAGATCCATCAGAGAATTGAAGTAGCAAGGAAAACTGCCATCTCAAAACCTGGAGAGACAAGTATATAAAGAAAATTGCTGCCGAGATCAGCTTACCTGAAGCAGAAGCCACTAGAGCCAGTAGGAATAACTAAACAGAAACTTTGAAGAATTGCTGGAGGTTGAGTGTGGACTGTCTTGAGAGTTAAAAACAAATGGGGAGGTTTCCAGTTCCACATGGAAGGTGCTTATCAGTTGCCACTTCGCCTACCAAGTAAAACGCTGAGTAAACTGAAACATCAACAACTATTCTTGGATCCATAAGCAAACTGCTGCCTGCAAGATTGGAGAGACAAGACAAGTGGTTACAGACAGAACTCACTGCTTAGCAGAGCAGAGAATTATGGTTGGAAACAACCACAGGAAGCAGTGCTAGGAAAGGAAAACCTGAACTGTAACTGACAAATTGCTGGAAGCTCAATGCAGACAATCCTGAGAGCTAGAAACTCCAGAGGGACTCAGTCATAGTAGAAGTGCCCCTTCAATATTGTGAAATTTATCACTAGGATCTTGAACAGGTTGCACACCAACTATCACAGAAAACAAAACAAAACAAAACAAAACAAAACGTGCGCCTCTGTCAGAGAGAGGAGGAAAGGAACCATTTTGAAATGCATCAGAACACTCTGTTCTTCTCAGCAAACCTCGTCTCTGGGAAAACTAGTTAACCAGAGCCTAATCTGCTGGGGTCTTATCAGATCCTAACTGACCTGAAAGAAGAAAAATACTTGGTATTTATCAAAAGAAATAAAAAATGCATCCACACAAAACCTGTATGAGGATGTTTATAACAACTTTATTCATAATTGCCAAAACTTGGAAGCAATTTGAGTGCCCTTCAGTAGGTAAATTAATAAATAAACCATGGTGCTTTTAGACAGTGCAGTATTATTTGATAGCTAAAAAAATGAGCTAACAAACCATGAAAAGACATGGAGGAAACTTAAATGCATATTACTAAGTGAAATTGTTTATCTAATAAAGACTACCTATTAAATGATTGTAAGTATATGACAGTTTGGAAAAGGCAAACTATGGAGACAGTAAAAAAAATCAGTGGTGGCCAGAGGCTTTGTTAGGAGAGGAATGAATAGGCAAAGTACAGAGGATTTTTAGGGGTGAAAATATTCTGTCTGCTACCATAACATTGAATACATTTGTCCAAATCCATAGAATTATAAATCAGAAGTTAACTGTAACATAAACTATGAACATTGGGGATTATGTTGTATGAACATAATTTTATCAGTTGTAAAAAATGTACCATACTGTTAGGTGATATTTATAATGGGGAGGGAGCTATACATCTATGGAGCCAGAGGTCTATGGGAAATCTCTGTACTGCCCTTCAATTTTGCTATTAACCTAGAACTGCTTGAAAAAAATAAAATCTCAATAACAATATAATACAAAACAAAACAAAAACTACTAGGACCAGTTTTACAGAAGCCCCTAAACCATTGTGGGTTTGGCCATCAGATTCTCATGAAAAAAATTGGAGGAAAATCTGTGTTTTAGCAGGGGAAGGAAACAAGTCACCATTTTGAAATACGCTAAAGTTTTCTTCATAACCAAGGCTTGACTTCCAAGGATATCAACATTACCAAAGACTTCCTATGACCTGGGGAAGGGTAATTAGTAAACTCCAAATTAGACTTTCTATCTCACTTAAGCAGAGAAGAAAAGATAAGAAACAACTTTAAAGATCATAGCCAGAGTCCACTAAAAGCTGAGATTTAATCATGATAGAACACTTTTCTCCTTCCCAAAACTTTATCACCACATCAGCAAGCTTCAGCCTAATTACAGTGGATTGCAGCTGAGAGAGAACAAGACAAACACTAGCAGAATTTCTTAAAGAAACCTAAAAACAACAAGCAAAAGGAAAAATAAACAATCAAAAACAAGGAAATTAGAGTAAAATGAAATTTCTGGCACCTACACTATAGCACACAGTAAATACAGCACAGTTCCCAGCCAAATTAACATGCAAATTCACATTAAATGTCAGATTATGTCAGTGCTTATTACATGATACATCATGGTCACCTTTCAACAAAAAATTCCTGAAAATCAAGGGAAAGGAAAAAAAAATTCAGTGTGAAGGAAAAAGGAAACATTTAAACCAGTCTCAGATAAACTGCATATTTTTCGATCGTTAGGCAGAGGATTTAAAATAACTATGTTTTAGAATTCAGAAGTCTTGACCAAGATGGTGAAATGGGAAGACTCTGACCTCATTTCCTCCCAGCACAAGCACACCAAAATTACAATTTATAGAGCAACTATAGATGAGAAGTCTAACAGAAAAGATTTTCTACAACTAAACAAGGTACCAAAACAGGTTGGGTAGGAGGAGCAGAGACAGGGTATATTCAAAGCCCACTGTCTGGGGTTGGCAACCCACAAGAAGATAATCACAATTGCACGTGTTCTCCCCAAGGAGCAAGGAGTTTGAGTCCCACATTGGCTTCCCAGCCTGGAGGTCCTACTCCAGATGAGATCTCAGAACATCCTGGCTTTGAAGGCCAGCAGGGCTTACAAACGGGAGAGCTGGAGGGCAGAAGAAAACTGAGACTCCACTCTTAAAAGGGGCACACAAATTCTAGCATGCTCTGAGACCCAGTGCAGAGGCAGTAATTTGAAAGGAGCCTGGGTCAGGCCCACTTGCTGATCTTGGAGAAACCTCTCAGAGAAGCAGGAGGCCACTGGGACACCCCTAGGTACATACATGCTCTGCCAGCCATTTTTGCAGCTTGTTCTACCATGAGTTCATTGGTGCTGGTAAGTGCTATTTTGGAGTTTTCCCTCGACTGTTAGCACCAGGACACGACCCTACCAATCAGCCATTAGACACCATTCCTAAGATACCCAGGTGAGCAGCCAGTCTCCTTGGGACCCAGCCCTGCCCACCAACAGAACAAGACCAGCCCTGGGCTCCCTCAGGCCTCCTAGCCAGCCCCTGTGGGACAAGCCTCACCCACCAGAGGGATAACAGTAGCCTCAGGACTTTCAAGGCCACAGTCCCACCAACCAGTGGCCTGTTAGCAGCCCCAGGACACCTGGGCCCACAGTCTGCCACCCTGGCCCCAGCCCCACCCACTTGTGGGCTGGTACCAGACTCAAGATCCCATAGACTCTGGACCCAACCATGCCAGGACCCACTGCTGTCAACCAACTGGCAGACACCAGTACCAGAAACTCCTAGTGCTGCAGTGAGCCACTCTGGGACTGGCCTTCCTGCCGTCAGGCCAGCACCAACCCCAGGACTTTATGGACAACACAGCCAGCTATGCCTTGATCGGTCTTGCTCAACAATGATGGGTAGCCTCTGCACAAGGAAGAGCATGGAAGCCAGCCAGGGCATCCACAGCCCCACCTAGAAGCACACCCACAATAGTTGGCCTTGCCAAAACAGAAGGGCCCCCTCAGCCTACATACGAGTCACTCTTCAATCATATAGTTCTGGTGAACAGAGGGGAGTGTGCTGCTGGGCCCCCTAAGACATCTTTTACATAAGTCCACTTCTCTAAAATTGAACAAATGTAACCAAATAACCTAATAAATGCAAATAAATACATAGAATTAGCAAAATAAAATGACAAAATGATACGCTCCGAACAAAGGAACAAGATAAAACCTGCAAAGGAGAAATGAAGTAGATAAGTAATCTACTCAAAAAGAGTCCAAGAAGAACCAACAGACCTGAAGAATACAATAATTTATATAAACAATATACCAGAAGGATTCAAAAGTAGATTAGATGATACAAAAGAATGGGTCAGTGAACTGGAAGACAGATAAATGGAAATCACCCAAACTGAACAACAACAACAACAACAAAGGATTAAAAAAGGAGGACACTTTAAGAATCCTCTGGGACAGCATGAAATGTATAAACATTTGCATTATAGGGTCCCAGTAGGAAAAGAGGGAAAGTAAGTGTCAGAGAACACTTTTGAAGAAATAAATGCTTAAAACTTCCCTAGCCTGGGAAAGGAAACAGACATCCAGGTCCAGAATGCAGAGAGATTTCCAAACAAGATTAACCCAAAGAAGACTACACTAAGACACATTGTAGTTAAAATGGAAAAATTAAAGATAAAGAGAAAAATATTAAAAGCAGAAAGGGAGAAGCAACTAGTTACATATAATGGAACTCATTCATATGACTCTTAGCTGACTTTTCAACAGAAACATTTCAGGCCAGAAGGGAAAGGCACAATTCATATAAAGTGATAAAAGGAAAAAACCTACAACCAAAAATACTCTGTGAAGCAAGGGTATCATTCAGATTTGAAGGAGAAATAAAGAGATTTACAAACAACAAAGCTAAGAGTTCAGCACCACTGAACTGGCTTGACAAGAAATATTAAGGGGACTTCTCTAAGCAGAAGAGAAAAGACCACAATGAGAAATACGGAAATAAGAAAAAGAAAAATCTCACTGGTAAAGCAAATATACAGTAAATGTAGTAGATCCATCACTTATAAGGCTAGTAGGAAGATTAAAAGATTAAAAAGGAGTAAAATAATCAATTTCCACAGTAAGTAGTTAACAGGTAAAACAAAAAGATGTAAAATGTAATATCAAAAACATTAAAAGTGGAGGAAGGGAGTAAAAATACAGGGTTGACAGAATGTGTTAGAACTTGAGATCAACAAACTAATCATATACATACACACACACACACACACATACATGTATATATATTTGTATGTATAGGCTACTATATATAAACCCCATGGTAGCCACAAACCAAAAACCTGTAATAGATACACATATAAAAAGAGAAAAGAATCCAAACATAACACTAAAGATAAGTCATCAAATAACAGAAGAGAGCAAAAGAAAAATAAAGGAGCACAAAAGAACTACAATAACAATATGAAAACAATTAACAAGATAGCAGTAAGTACATACCTATCAATAATTACTTTAATGGTAAATGGATTAAATGCTTCAGTCAAAAGACAGAGTGGCTGAATGGATACAGAAAACAGGACCTATGTATATGATGCCTAAAAGAGACTGAGTTCAGCTCTAAACAAACACAGACTGAAGGTGAAAGGCACCAAAAGATATTCCCTGCAAATGGAAACAAAAAGAAAGTTGGGATAGCAAATCTTGTATCAGACCAAATAGGCTTTGAAACAAAGACTGTAACAAGAGGCAAAGGAAGACACTGCATAATTATTAAGGGATTCATCCAAGAAGATAGAATAACTGTAAATATCTGTGGACCCAACAAAGAAACACCGAAATATATAAAGGCAATATTAATAAGCATAAGAAGTTGACAGTGACACAATAATAGCAGGAGACCTAAAGATCCCACTTATATCAATGGACAGGTCCTCCAGGCAGAAAATCAGTAAGGAGACACTCAACTTACATGACACATTAGATCAAATAGACTTAATAGATATATACATGCATACATATATAACAAAAGCAGTAAAATACACATTCTTTTCAAGTACACATGGGCTGTTCTCCAGGATAGATGACATGATAGGCCACAAAATAAGTTTCAGTGAACTTAAGAAGATTAAAATCATATCAAGCATCTTTTCCTACCACAATGCTGTGAGACTAAAGATCAACTATAAGAAAAAAAAAAACTACTAGAAACACAAACACTTGGAGGCTAAACAATATGCTACTAAAAACGAATAGGTTAGTGAAGAAAACAAGAGAAGATTAAAAAAAAAATACCTGAAACCTCAGTTCTCTTATTAGTCCAAGAAAAATCATTGATTTTCAGGTTATTCAGTGATTACTTCTTGAAAGAATGGCGTGATGACTTCCAAGCTCTTTAAATATTAGAGCTGAAACGAGAAGTACTACTGAGTTATCTTTTTAAATGGCATTTAAATACTACCTTGGAAGTACTTTTTTAATAGACAGTTTTTTAGAGCAGTTTTAGGTTTACAGAAAAACCGAGAGAAAATTACAGAGAATTGCCAAATGCCCTCTTATCCCCTATGCATCGCTTCCCCCATTCTCAATATCCCCCAGCAGAGACATTTGCTGTAGTTAATATACCCATATTGACATATCAAAATCACCAAAAAAATTGGTGATTAGGCTACAAATACACAATGATACATATCCATCATCATGGTACCATACAGGGTATTTTCACTGCCCTAAAAATCTCTGTGCTCCACCTATTCATCCCTCCTCCAACTACCTGCACATATTTTAAAAAATAAAATTTTCTGTTACGGTCATGCAATTCAGATTTCATCATGGGAGCGGGCACTAAAGTAATTATTCCATTTCTGAAATGCTTGAAATTATGCATCAATTTATTTGCTGATTTACACTTTATTTAAATTCATTCTGTTTAAAAAATAATGCTCTAGTGATTTATTTTTCTGATAAATATTTGCATAAAGCATTTGTCCATTTTCATTATACAGTCATGAGAAAAGTATATTTGGCATCCTGAGGCAATTTTTTCACTTAAAAAAGTACATTAAAAAAAAAAGTAACTCAATCACCCAAACGTGCTTCTAGCAAGGATTGCACATTTTTTTCTTGTTCAGATAGTTTTCAAATAAAAGGAAACAATTGAGGAAAATGTGTTTGGGTTACAGCTTCTTTCTTCAACTTGTATAGTATGAAACAAAGGGTGTCCTAGAGTATTTTCCATAAATTGTTTCCATTGTGTGTGAATTACTCTGAATATCCAAGACATTTTATTCTACAGTCTCTCATTAAAACCAAAGCAGCTAAAGTTGGTGGGCCATCATTTTCTATGCTACATTTAATATGCAAACTAATTTTGAAAGGCATGAGGCACCTGCACCACAGATTTCAAAGGAATTTGCATAATAAATATAGTACAGACTTAAAGCTTGCCTTGTAAAGGACAATGACAGATGTGTAAGCAGTTTTGTGTGAGTCCTGCATAACAAAATTTGCTTTAGAGTTGAATTTCAGGGTCGAAGTAGGACAAGCAATCTATTATATGATAAACATTTTATGTAAGCAAACATCCTATATTAAAGCACCCAAGGTTTATTCTTCATGCAAGCACGGGAGCGCTTTTCTTCTATCAACAAATCCTGGATTCTCTACTTGAATATGTCACTGGCTTAAATCTGAAGATAAAAATCTGTAACCTCTATTCAGCATGGCAAGAAAAAGATCATTAAATTCTGATACTGTCCTTTTCCCTATTTAATTTATTGTGTTTACACTTAATCTCCTGGAAAATTGTATCAGATCTTTTTGTGTGTACGTGATTGTGATGGTCGTAAATATTAATAAACAAATAGCAAAATATAACTGATCAATAGGAAAATAATGCTGTCCATAAATTTATCATATCTACTGGTTTTTCCCTCCCCCAAAACTATAAAATTGCACAAAACTAATTCACTAACAAAGTCAACTTTCCGGGATAGTTCAGAAGAAAATGTTCTCTTAAAGAGATTTGTAAACTGATTGACTTGAGATTCAGAGATTTATTAAACTCCATCGTTTTAGGCACTGAATAGCTGAAATAAAGAATAAACAATGCCCTACATCTGCCCCAGGGTAGCCCCAGGTAAATTATAAATTATAAGACAGAAGAACTGTGGAGAAAACATTTACTTCTCCAGAATAATGCCTGTGTATATTGTAATTTATTGGTGTCTTACAAATAGAGTATCATCACAAAACAGAAATCTCTTTCCACATAGCCATCTCCTAGAGTACCCCCCCAAAGGAAAATGTATGACAACAAAAGCACAAAGGTCAGAAGAAGGCAAGTGAAAATATACTATTTATGGTTCTTATACCATGTGAAGTGGTACAACACTTGAAGGTAGACTATGATGAGTTAAAGATCTGTGCTATCAGCCCTAAAGCAAAAACTAAGAAAAAAGGCAAAGTGTTATAGCTAATAAACCCCCTCAAAAAAGGAAACAAAATAAAATTATGTTCAAAATAGTCAATCAAAGAGAAGGCAGAAAAAGAAGAAAGGGGAAACAAGATGGAATAAATAGGGAAAAAATCAAGCTAATAGTTTTAAATCTAACCATATCAATAGCTACATAAAGGTAAACTATTAGAAGTTATACAGAAGGTCCAGATTGTCTTTACACACAAGGCAGCAGACAACTGCTTTTTGCCAAACTACTTGAGGTGGCCCAGTAAAATCCATAACTGAACTCTTAGGTTCAGGATATACTGGTTACCCTGATTAATTCTTTGATTAATATTTCTCTTCCTCTCTTTTTCCTTTCCCCACATAGGTAAGAACACTTTTAAGAAATGCAGTAGCCCAACAGCAAGCGAATAAACAATTTAGTTCAAAGATCTAAATCATTATTAGCCCATAGCAAATTCTGAATAATGAAATGATGGCTGTACGTGAACATTTCAGGACTGTTATTCATTTCTGCTCACCTCAGCATCTCTTTTTGATCCATTGGTCATCAAACTAAGATATGATCACTATCTGTATGATCATGGCACTGAATATTGGAGACACTTTAGTTTTACCTCCATGATTGTACAATTTAGTAAAGGATTATGCTATGTAAGATAAAAGAAATGGACTGACACCGTAAATATTCTAAGAGATGCTATTTAAAAAGTGACAAATACCAGATAAGGGGGCATAATATGGGAATATAATTATTTTCATAAATATTTGTATATACCGAACAATTGTGATAGAATGTCAAGTGATACAGTAACTCCTGTTGTAGTTTGGCACTGTATCTAATAGTTTGGGTGTTTGGGTTAGGTGAATAGCAATTTTCATGATAGAGTTGCATCAAATAATGACTAAACTATCACCTATGACGTCCCATTACTATTTTCATAAGATCCAAAGCCCATGCCATGTTCTATGAGAAAAAGCTTGCATCACATTGTCTCTATCTTTCCCACAGCAACCTTTACAAATACTCTCTCCTGTATGCCCTGTACATTGGCCCCTTTTCAGTCTCTCACTGCATCTTTAGGGTTTTGAACCTTCTATTATGTCTACCTGAATTGCCCCTCCCAAGATTTCCCCATTATCTGCTTTCTCTCCTCCATCAGGTCCCAGCTCCAATATTGCTCTTCATAGAGACCATCCCGGAGCTGCCTTTATAAGTTTCACCTCCATCATTCTTTCCTCATACCCTGTTCTATTATATCTATATCATTAATCTCTATTTGAAGGACAGTTTATCTTTACAGCAATATTTTTACTCACAAGAGAGAAAGCACCAAAAGAATAAGGTATCACACACCTTTATGAAGCACTTAAAACAGTGCTTAGCATAGAGTAGATATTCAGTCAATGTTCAGTTAATGAAACCTCAGCTGTAATTTCTAGCATTTTGTGATTTGGGATATTAATAAGAAATCATTAAATTTTGTAGTACTTATTTAATTGTTAAATTTGGGGACATATTTTCAAACCCTGGAAATCCATTTAAAAGCTCAGGAAGCATTGTTTCATACATAGATAAACCACTATGCTTGAAATAATCTGATATCTTTCTAGAAAAGTAATCATCATGTAGATATGTTCACATCTATTACAGTTTAAAGTGGACAAAAAAAAAAAAGATCGTCTACCTTGAAGCATCTCCAGATCAACTTAGGGTATGTCAGTTATGCTTACAGTATGTAATTATATACAAGTAAGCTGAAAGCCAGTTGCCTTGTAGAATCTAATGAACAGAAAGTGTCTTGGAAATCAGTATAGAGAGGATGATGATGGAAATTCCTGAGAATAATTATTAGCTAGGAAACTACAGAAAATAAAACAAAAATGTTCTCCCAGGGCAGTCTACCAGGCAAGAGAAATAAAGCTAAAATAAATGGGACCTAATTAAACTTACAAGCTTCTGCACAGCAAAGGAAACCATAAGCAAAACAAAAAAACAACCTACAGAATGGGAAAAAAATATTTGACCAGGGCTTAATTTCCAGAATATATAAACAGCTCATACCCCTTTAATAAGAAAAAAACAAATAACCTAATCAAAAAAATGGGTGGAAGACCTAAATAGACATTTCTTCAGTGAAGACACACAGATGGCCAACAGGCACATGAAAAGATGCCCAGTATTACTAATTATTAGAGAAAAGCAAATCCGAACTACAATGAGATATCACCTCACACCAGTCAGAATGGCCGTCATTCAAAAGTCCACAAACAATAAATGCTGGAGAGGGTGTGGGGAAAAGGCAGCCCTCCTACACTGTTGGTGGATATTTAGCTTGGTGCAGCCATTATGGGAAACATTATGGAGATTTCTCAAAAGACTAAAAATAGACTTACCACATGATCAAGCAATCCCACTCATGGGCATATATCCAGAGGGAACCTTAATTCAAAAAGACACATGCACCCCAATGTTCATCGCAGCACTGTTTACAATATCCAAGACATGGAAACAACCTGAATGTCCATCAACAGATGACTGAATAAGGAAGTTGTGGTATATTTATATGGTAGAATACTACTCAGCCATAAAAATAGTAGCATAATGCCATTTGCAGCAACATGAATGGACCTGGAGAATGTCATTCTAAGTAAAGTAAGCTAGAAAGAGAAAGAAAACTACCATATAATATCATTTATATGTGGAATCTAAATGAAAAAAACAAAAAGGCAAACGGACATATTTACAAAACAGAAACAGACTCCCATAGATAACAAACTTATGATTACCAGTGGGGAAGGGTGTGGGAAGGGATAGATTGGGAGTTCGAGATTCTCAAATAGTAACTACTATATATGAAATAGATGAACAAGTTTATACTGTATAGCGCAGGGAACTGTATTCAATATCTTGTAACTTATGGTGAAAAAGAATATGAAAACAAATATATGTATGTTCATGTACGATGGAGCATTGTGCTGTACACTAGAAATTGACACAACATTGTAAACTGACTATACGTCAATAAAAATATATAAATACAAAATACAAAACAAAGCAAAACAAAAATGTACTCTAAAATTTCAGTTAAAGAACATCAGTAATAAGAAATGTGGAAGAAATTCACATTCAAAATGTTTAAATCTAAACATGTCAGCTAAAGCATACATACATAAAACATAAATACAGGTGCATGTATGCACATTCCCTAAAGACTCTCAGCATAATACACAGGGCTTTAGCTTTAGGGAAAGAAGACGGGAAGCCTTGAATCAACAAGCATTCTCTTCTGTAACGTAGATTTATGTCGTGTGAACACATGTAAAATAAATTTTAAACATATTGTAGTGATGTAATTGATTGAGCCTGAAAGCATGTTTGCATCATAAATCATAGAACTCTAAGCCAATGTTAGAAGGCCTGAATAATCTGGAAGTGCTGAATATCTATATTTAGTGTCAATTTTGTATGTGTTGGTGATTCAAATGAAAAATGTAACATCTTCATGCAGTTATTTTAAAATAACTTTTATATACACACGTGTGTGCACATGTGTGTGACCTATTTTATTTTTTATTAAATGCACTTAAAATTTATGGTATGGATTGAAAGGTCAAGTAAAATAGTTATGTATTTGTGCTAGGATTACTTATTATTGATAATTTTCATAAAACTATTTGAATGATAAGAATTAAAGCATTGGGTGATAGTGTAATTCCACAACTATAATAAATAGTTGACTTTTCCTAGAGGAGAAAGCATAGCAAAATATCTGAAACAAAAAAATGAAACAAAGTATTTGTCAATACAAACAACTCTTAATTGAAACCGAAATTTAATTAAAAGGATGCTAAAACAGTTACCATGTTCTTAATGAAATCCTGGAGATTTTAAGCACAATGAAATGAAAAAGGAGAAGGAAAAATTAAAAGTGCCTTTACTTAAGTATAAACGTTACATCCTAGGCATGTAAATTGAGCTTAATCACTTGAACTATCTTTGAATCAAGAATTATTTCTAAAATTAACTGCTTCAGTCCTTGGTGTACCTCTTGAGTAGGGGTTCTGATTGATTCTGACTCAGTTCAAACTAGAGATTTGCCAGATTAAACTGAGACATTACAATAGGATCATTGAGGCAAAACTTTCTGGTATCTCATCTGAGAGATTTTGGAGAATGGAATAAAAAAAAAAAACTGTGGTATTGAACTAAAAGGCAAGATAATAGATATAAATGTCAGACTGAAAACCTTGAGCTTTTGGGAATTGGGTGGAATCTTTGGTTATTAGCACCAGGAAAAATCAAGATGCTTAAATAGCAATAGATAACTATAGTTAGTATTTCTTATTTTATGAAAACTTAATATATGCACCATGTATTCTTTTGTAAATGGCTTTGTCACTTACTGTAACACTTCTTCCACTTAGTGTTTAACTAAGTATATGACTGACTTTTTTATTCTCAAAACATTGTCTTTTGAAGAGAAAGCAGTTCTAAGTTTGGCTGAATTTTCGTCTACTTATTTACTTATCACTCAGTTGCCCTGGAAGTATTGTGTTTAGCTGTCTTCCCCTTTTCCGCATCTTTGAGACAAAGCATTCAGTCTTTCACTATTAAGAGTGTTGTTAATTTTTAAGTTTTTTGTAGATACCTTTTATCTGGTTGAGGACTTTCCTAATTTAATAACTGAATTTTTTTTATTATAAATGGGTGGATTTCTTTCAAATGTTCGTTTTGCATCCATTGTGATAATTTATTTATTTTCTTGTTTGTTTATTTCAGTGTCTTTGGTTTTTATAGCAGGGTAGCAGAATGATTCTAGCCTCATGGATGAAATTGGGTATTGTTCTTTTTGTCTTTGATGGTTTGAAAGATTTTGTGTAGAATTGATATGATTTCTTCCAAAATTTTGTAGAACTCACAAGGGGCGCTATCTAGACTTGGGGGGGCGTTAATTTCATTAATAGATAAGGGGCATTCATGTCTTGAGTAAGCTTTGTTAGTTTGTGTATTTCAAGGAATTTGCTATTTTATCTCATTTGTTGAATGTGTTGATGGAAGTTTTTTTTTAATACTCGATTATTACACTTTTAATACCTGTAGGATATATAAAGAAGTTCTCTCATTCCTGATGTGGTAAAATGTGTTTTGCCTGCCGTCCATCCTTTATTTTTCTATCTTTTCCTCCTTTCTTCTTGTTTAATCTGTCCAACCAGAGTTTTGTCAATTTTATTGTCAGTGTCAGAAAACCAACTTTTTAACTCATTGGTTTCTCTCTACTTTCCTGTTTTTTATTTCACTGATTTCTGTTTATTTCTTTATTATCTCCTTCCTTCTTCTTATTTTGGACTTAATTTGCACTTCTTTTTCAAGTAATCATTTTTTTTCAGAAGCTACTGAAACTGTCAGGTTCTCTTGGAGTACATACTGTTATCTAAAGGGTTAAAAGTATTAAGTATTATATTTATTGCAACTCTCTCACAATATAAATCTCCAAACAATTAATAAATAACTTTCAGATCTGATTATTCCACTGAGGAAATTATCCAAAACTTAGAATTATTTTAATATAATTGTCATGAGCCATGGTAAAAATATATCCTAAAAAGTGCTAGATACTATGGGCCCGGGTAGTCTTCTAGAAAATAACCTCTAGTTACAATACATAAACTGATTTGGATCCTTATTCACACCATACAACGTGAAAACTCATAAAGAAATGGATAGCTAAAACCACTTATAAGACACCCAAAGACTCAGAAATACTCACTGAATAGTTGATAATGTTAAGGAATTATTGGTAATTTCTAGATGTGATAATAGTATTGTAGTTATGTTATATTTTTAAAAGCGTCCATGATTTAGGAATGTAAATGAAGACTTATTATAGATAAAATAATGAGATGTCTAGAATTTCTTGAAATAATTTGAGAGGGAGTAAGATTGAGTTATAGATAAAAGAGATTGACCGCATATTGATAATTATAGAAAATAGATGATGGGTATGTTCAGTTGTCTATTTCATCCTCTCTACTTTTTTATAAATTTAAAAATTATCTAAATAAACATGTATTTTTCAAACATTTTAAAGGTGTTTGTTGGTTCAAAGGACTGGAAACAGTGCCAGTGTTTACCTATTAAAAGTTAAAAATTCCCCACAGAAAATACATTCCATTATTATATATACACCATACCATCATATAAACTATCCCTAATATTTTATGAATAAAAATCAGACACTGAATATGTCCACTAATCTGAATCAGAATTCTATTCTTTAAAAAAATCATTTGCAGTAGATCCCTTAATTTAGAGTATAATGACAAGTGGTCTACAGGAGCCTAAAGAGAGGTTGAAGCAAGTGTGTTGATACACTCAGTCCTGATCACACAACATGAAACATTATATTTTGGTGTTTTTGAGGATACAGTGATGCAAATGTTAAGCATAACCATCATACTTCTTAGCTACAACTCATAGGCAGATGAATGAAAGTGAACATCATCCCTCCACGGTAAAGATGCCCCTTTAAGAGATCTATAATATGTAATAACAATAATCAACATCCCATTTGCAAAACACAGCAAAGTAATGTGCACATACTGCTGGAAGTATGTTCTGGTTACTTTGAAGCAGTGTTTTCTGTCTAAGATTTTTAGTTAATTTACTTTTTTTTACTTTTTTGCCAATGAAATTAAACATTGCCTGCAACAGTGTCAACTGAAAAGCTCCTCAATTTAATGACAGTGTTAAATTTTGTATACTCTTCCACCTTATCTGAAACCTTTCAACAGTATGAGATTGTTTCTTGAGTCTATCGAGTGCAAACCTTTGCTCATCAACCAGGTGAATTATACGTCTGAGAGGATGGCATGTTCCCTGGAGAGGGAAGCTTAGATTTCTCTGCTTTCAGCTCGGCAACGCAGCCAGCTTTTCAGGAAGAGCTCTTAGCTGGCTGTTAGCAGTGTGGGCAGCAGCAATTTACCTGGCGAGCCTCCTGTCATCAAGTATGTAACTCTTAATCACAAAAAAAAATCATGGAGTTAAAAACCTGTAGGGAAATTAAAAGACCTGCAGCAAAAAGCCCTGATAGGGAGATCTACTTTACACAGATGAAATTGACTTACGTTACCCGAACAGTCCTGATGATTTGGAAAGTCTGTCTTTTTAGCATTGCAGACCAGCAGTAACTTTATGGTTCATTAGCTTAAAAGATATAAGTTTGTTCAAATGGAAAAAAATGCAAAGAGCACCTGATTAAAAGATTAAAAATAATGGTAGATCAACTTACTTTAATTAGATTGTGGATCTCTTGAGAAAGGCAAACTTTATGTACACGTTTTCTCTAACTTTTTTTCAAGTTTTCCTTATTTAGCGTTCTTGAATCTTTAGAAATAAAATATTTCCCTTCAATTCAAAGAACAAAGTTTCCATTATGCATTAAAAGAGTCCTGCAAATAATGTTTTGTGTCAAAGTTACAAAAGAAAGGGGGAAGCTAATGGCATTTTGAAATGCATTTTGCTTATGCTGCCAAGTTTAATTTTGTGGACATGGATACAATTATAGCAAAATTCCTGATTACTTTGCATACTATGAGGGATGTGTAAGTTGTAGTAGTACTTTACTCATTAAGAAAAAGTTGTTCTATATTTATATAATGGAATACTACTCAGCCATAAAAAACGATAACATAATGCCATTTGCAGCAACATGGATGGACCTGGAGATGTTATTCTAAGTGAAGGAAGCCAGAAAGAGAAAGAAAAATACCATATGATGTCACTTGTATGTAGAATCTAAAAAAAAGACAGGTGACCTTATTTACAAAATAAACAGACTCACAGACAGAAAACAAATTTATGGTTAGCAGAGGAGGAAGAGGGTGGGAAGGAATAAATTGGGAGTTTGAGATTTTCAGATACTAATTACTATATATAAAATAGATAAACAACAAGTTTATACTGTATAGCACAGGGAACTATATACAATATCTTGTAGTAACCTATAAAAAAAACAAAAATGAATATATGTATGTATATGTATGACTGAACTATTATTCTGTACACCAGAAATTGACACAACATTGTATACTGACTACACTTCAATAAAATAATAATAATAATTTTTTTAAAAAAGAAAAACATATTGGGCGTGGGGAGCTTAGCTCAGTGGTAGAGTGCATACTTAGCACGCACAAGGTCCAGTGTTCAGCACCCAGTGCCTCCATTAAGGGGAAAACTTTTTTTAATTTTTAAAAAATTATTAAAAAAAGAAAAATTATCTATGTGTGATAAGAATATTAAACTATTAACAGGGAGAAGAGAGAAATAACAGCATGAGTCTTTGGTCAAGGAAAGATACAAAATTAAGTAGTAAAACTGTATGAGGGCAATATGGACAAAATAAATGTGACTCAAGGTTTATGGAGAGAAGGATTAGGTATTTATAGGGCTTTATGAAATTTGTCATCAGGTCACTTCAAATCGTTTTGGGCATCAGAAGGGCCAGTAGACAACTGTGCCCACAATGGAAAGCTGAGCTCCTGACAGCCATGGCATTAAAATACCTAGGAATAAAATACAGAAATGATGGAAGTAGAAGGGTAAGTTAGTTTAAAAAGGGTGGATTCAAGTGGGAAGTTTTAGGTCTTAGTTTTAAGAGAGTGTCAGCTCCACCAAGCAGCTTGTAGAAACTTGACGTAGTGCGGAGACTCAGTACTAAAGAATGAACACATGAATGAGGAGCAGAGCAATGAATGGGAGTCAGGTTGGTTGTGGGATATGGTGGAGTTGGGCGAAAGCAAATAGCCTGCAATGCTCTTCTTCACGATATCCAGTCGGTATCATAATCAAGCTTGCTTCCTTCCCGGGAGCATTTTTGACACTCATATTTGACCTCGGTATTTGCACTACTGTTTTTCTTTCGGGGTTACCATCTGTTCACGTGTCTTTTCCTTATCCTGGACTGTAAGCTTTTCAAGGTTAGAGATGCCTATGTGATCACCCAGCCGCCACAAACATACACACATAGTCACTAGCATTATAGCCAAGAAATAGTAATATAGATATTTGTTGAATAAATTAAAAAATAACAAATGTTTTTGAAAACAACAAAAATTAGGTCAGATTTCAGGTTAACTTAGAATCCATTTTTGTAGCCTACATATTTCCTAGTTTGGAGTAGTGTTCTTTTTGAATATTTCCCCCAAAATACTGTGCCTGAACCCTTCAGAATATGACTCTCCAAAAAATATTTACAAACATTGAAAATAGTCTCTCCTTATCCACACTGCAATCTCATGCTGTTCACCTACAACTGAAGCATATGAGAAAATATCAGATTTAGATAATTTCTAAGTTTTCATTTGGCTACGCACATCATTACAGCAATATTATACATTCTAAGAGATGCTAAAATGTCTTACCCTTTTTTTGCACAAGAACTAAGCAGAATCACACCAAATATTCCTTCAATTAAAAGAAAAATCTTATAACTGTGATCTCTGACTCACCTCTATTAATTTCCTGCACTTTTGAAATTATGTAATATAAATATTATTTTTTTTCTCCTGTTGCAATTCCTCAAGCGCAGGAGATGTGATTAATATGTACAATAACCACTGACTTTAGCATTATATACCCCATAGTTGCTGATATTTTAAAATTGAAGCCACTTCTTTTCTCATGATTTCTAGTTGATTTGAAACAAAGTTTATAAATCCTGAGACCTCTTTGGAGCCAAATCACAGCCCTCCTGTCTCTGCACACATCAGGAGAAACATTTAATCATGTTTCTCTCATTTCTAACAAGTGCCCCTTAACAATACACCCATTTTGACCATCATTTAGCTCCACTGAAATTGCCTTTTAGCAGTCTCTCCCATTGATTCTATTTGCATTAAAACTCCACATATTTTTATTACTTTCATTATAAAAAGTAGAACATGATTTTTATATGTTTGGTTAGTTGCCTTCTTCTTAGACCAAATGAAAATTTCATCCCTTCCCACAAAAAGCAGATAGCAAAGCAGTAGTGGTACCCATACCACCGAGATTGTCTGTGACAACTGACAAACAAGCTCTGGAAAGGCTTCACAGAGGAACTCATATATCATGTTAGTATGATAGAATCATTGGGTGAGAAAGTTCATGCTAAAAATGACCTGTTATGTCCCTCTCTTCTCTCACTAGATCATAAGCACTTCGAGGACAAGGAGAACAAGGACTATGTCTTTTTCATTTCCTATCATCCATGAGTCACATAGCACTTGGGATACAAAAGGTGTATAAAACAAGTTTGTTAAATGAAACTGTTGAACTAAGAATAAGCAGAAGGTTGTAACATAAACGGATTTTTCTGACGTACAGAGGAGTGTGATTGAACATGTACTGCAAGTCAGTAAAGAAAGGAGACTCACTGAGGAATGTGATAAGATTTATGCAATGTTGTAAAATAATGAAGTGAAAATAAAAAGAAACAACTGGATTTTGTAATTACAGGTTAGATTCCAGGTCTTTTTCTATGTTAATTGGCCTTGTGTGTTTCCCAGTCTTTGAAATACACATTCCTATTGGTCATCCTGTTTCTTCCCTAGCTTTTTATACTGCTTTTATTGATTTATACAAATTCTTTATGTATTCCTGATAGGAATCCTTTGTTGATGTCTGTTTAAATGTCCTTTTATAGTTAAACAGTTTATAACCTGTGTCTTTACCATCTTTAAGTGTTTTTATTTTAATGTGGTTAAATTTACTAAACTTTTCTTTTATGTCTTACTTATGAAATCCTTTCCCACATCAGGTCCAAAAATTACTCACCTACATGTCCTATGAGCTTTAAAGTGTTTTTGCTAAACAGACCTGGATTCCATCAGTATTTGAATGTACATATTTTTCATCTCTATTTATTTATCCATATATCTTGGGAATAAAACAGTGAAGAACGAAACTAATGAACTATATTACTACTTAACACAAATAATGTTTTAGAAATAAACTCCATCAGAGGTAAAAAAGACTTGTGCAATAAAACAGATCCAAAATAAGAATAGTGATGGTCATATTAACACCAACTGGTGTTTATAAGACATAATAGAAAGTAAACATTTGGTTCTTTATATAATTTTGACCACAGAAACATATTTTCTGCACATTTGGAAGAAAATCAGCTGTCATTAGGGTCATTACAAAGACAGAAATACACAGGTTTCAAGGATGGGCTGTGGCAAATCCAAACTCAAGTTTTGATGCCACTAATGACATGGAAATAAATGGTAGAGAAGCAAAACTAATTTGAGAATAACTGTAGGCAGTTCTTTGACACAAACAACCCCAGAAAGACAAGTTAAGAATTCAACTGGAGCCAAAAGATGGAGGGTTGTGTATAAACATATATTTCCAAACAAGGTTTTTGAATTTTTTTGTTTCTATAAAGCAGTTAGTTTTCCTGTTGACTCTAGATAGGTCAGTGACATTAATGAATTATATAATGATATAAAAATTTGCTTTACTTGTTTACTAGTTGGTCAGTATGGAAGCGTGGAGGAAAATATGATAGGAAAAAAACAGAGTTTACTGTTTGTCTTGGTATTCAAGGTAGCCACCAGGGTGGGAAAGAAAGAGCCCAGATTGGTAGCGTATGGCTTAGCTGGTTCTAGAATTCCCTGAGGATCCTGCCTGCTGAGGCCAAGGATTATTGCAAAGAGGAAACTTGTCTGTCAACAACCTCCAAATCCAAATTAGTTCAGTGCAACTGTCAGTCTGGAATAAGAATGAAGTAAAAGACAGAAACTGCTAGAAAAGAAAGTGCCATAGATCTGGTCTTCTTTTTTTTTGTTTTGTTAATACTCATTTCTTAATGTGCATGTTTCAATATGACAGTGAAAATAATTTCAAATGTTTGTTAATTTAAGAGTAGCCACTAGCAAAACAGGTAGTAACCTATAATGAAAAAGAATATGGAAAGGAATATATTTATGTACATGTGTGACTGAAACATTATGTACACCAGAAATTGACACAACATTGTAAACTGAGTATACTTCAATTAAAAAAAATAAATAAAGATAACGTAGAGCAATGAGTGAGAATGTGGTCACTGGAGCCTCCCTCCCTCACTTATGACATGAATAACTCCAACATGTGACTTCGAACATCTTGCATCTCAAGTTCCGTATGTGTATAATGGAGTAATAATGAAACCCACTTCTTGGGGTTATTGTAAACATCAAATGAGTTAATATATGTGAAGACCTCAGAGAAGTGTCTGGCATCAATTAATAAGAATTTAAAATATATTCAAAATTGTTATTTGAATATCCAAATGTATAAGAGAAAACTAAAGGGAAAGTTTTGATCAATTTGACTAAAGTCAAGGAGGGAAAAGAAGATGCTCATACTATGATAGGAAGGCAGGAGGCAAACAAAATGCATGAAAAACCACAATCCTATAAATAGATTACATGTTCCTATTGTTTACTGGTCTGTTCATGTATTAATTTTACAGATATTTTATATACTTGCTATGGCTACATATGAACATTCTAAAGTCATAAAATACTGTGCACAAATTCTAAGCATAAAACTTGAGGAAATTAAGAATGAATGGGGGCCCCTGACACATGGGCATAGTGCCTGAGGGAGAGTATTGAGAAAAGAGGACAGGTAAGTAGGAAGATACTAGATCAGGTGGGGCTTTGTGGGCCAGAATAAAGGATTTGGATTTAATTCTAAGTGTAATGCAAAGCCACTGAACATTTTTACATGATGCAAGTAAAACAAATGAGTCAACAAGCTAATGAACAAATGAACTTTATAACTGAGTTAAAAAAATTCCTTCAACATTTTGTTGTTAAAAATTTAAAAATAACAATACAGCATCACTGAATATTATGCAATGGATGAACTCCAGGCAAGTGAATGTAAAGCTACAAAAAAGGCATTAGTAGCAAAATTGCTAAGTTGAACTGAAAACCAAAACAATAGGAAAGGATAAAAGACAACATTTTATAATGATTAATATACAATGCACAGACCTTCAGGTTTGTCCTAAAAGATTCCATGTAAAGCATTGCTAAGTATTGCAAAGGCAACTCTTTGTAGTTCAAAAATTCAGTACACTTACAATCATAGTGAGGCATACGTTATAGGATGAATTGTGTCTTCCCCCCAATTCCTATAATGAAGTCCAATTCCCCAGTAGTTCAGAAAGTGACTATACTTGGAGATTGGGTTTTTAAAGAGATAAGTACATGATATCCTATGGGTGGGCTCTCATCCAATCTGACTGGTGTTCTTATAAGAGATTAGGCACAAATCAGCAGAGAGAGAAGACCATGTGAAGACACGGGGAGAAGATGGCCATATACAAGTCAAGGAGAGAGGCTTCAAAAGAAATCAGCCTTTGCTTCACCTTGACCGTGGACTACTAGTCTGCAGAATTGTGAGAAGATAAGTATCTGTTGTTTAAACCACTCAGTCTGAGGTACTTCATGACAGCAACCCTAGTAAACTAATACAGTGCTTGAATACATTTGAATTTTAAAGAAAATCTGGTCCTATTTCCCTCCAGCCATCCCTGAAATAACGGAGGCTGTATGTGTTACAAATACATTTCAAAAAAATTAGAAGTTTTCGAAAAACATATGCCTTCTCAAAAGTCAACAATGATAATAACATGCAAGTCTTTGTTTTTTAATTAATAGTAGAAATTATTATTTTTAAATAAGCAAAACATGAATTTTTATTTGGTCCTCCCCATTATTTCTTTGAATATACAAGTGCTCAAAATAAAGATTGGTTATTGTTCAACTATTACTACTTACACTGGGGCTTTTGGACATAATCCTTAGGAGTGCCCCCTCATTCCCACCCACATCACTTAGTTCTTAAGCTGTCTCAAATCTATTTTAGAAAAGAGAACATAATCTATATTCCTTTTTAGCACAGAATTCATGACAGATCTGCATTTCAGTAATCCTATGAATATATACATATACTCTCACTTTTACAAATTAAACTTGAAAATGTTGAATCTTTTAAGAAAACATCGCTTGTAATTGGTAAATTACATCTAGAAACAAAGTTTTTATTACTCCAAAGCTCTTCTGTTTTTATAGAGTTGTAATGCTGCTCCCCCCCCACCTTTGAATACATTTAAATAATAGTTACATGGTACTATTGAATTTTCTTAACTGGTGTATCTTTACTGTTAAAAGTCTGCATGTAGATGAAATTGATGTCAAAAGGTCATGTAGTTCATCTTTCAGCCTCTGGACAGGAATCTATAAAAACCAATTCTAAAGAGATTCAGTAGGAGAGAAGGGTATCACCTTTCATAGGAGATAACATGGTGGCTTCCAACTACTCATCTCCGTAAAAATAAAAAAAGTGCATACAGTGGTGTCTTTTTATTACAGATTCATGTCATCCCAGACTGAATCTGAAATAATGTAATCTCAGCCGATATCTATACTTTAAACAAAGTACATATGTGGATTAGCAAAAGTGAAAAAGTATCTCTACAGCAATTCATAATTTTTTTTAAAAAGTCATTGAGACATCTATTTTACCATTCACCAGTGTTTTAATTAAGAGATGCATACTAACTTGAACAATGCTCGTTCATAGCTCAGGTGTCAGCCACGTCATTCTTAATTTATTCTTACTTGAAGTTCATATGAAAAAAAGCATTATCACTATAAAGGAAGCTGGGAAGGGGAAAAAAGGAAAGCCGGCAAGATGAGTTCACCTTTTGGTTTTCATGTGAGTAGAGCAAATGACTAAATCTGTATTTGTCAAAATGTGTGCATAGTTGTTAAAGGAGCAGCTGGGAATGTTGTATTCAAGCTGTTCTCCAGAAATTAATTGTGAATATTAAGAATAATCCTGACCTGGGTCACAGCTGCACTGATTTATTTTTTCCTCCTAGACATTTATCAGGTCTGTCTTTTCTTCTACCTAACTGAAAGCAGGATGTCTGAGTTCATGATGAAAAAGCTGCCAAGGTATTATGGACCTATACAAGTAAGACATCTGTTTAAACTCCATGCTTTTGGTCTTTTCATGATTGTAGTATGCCAAATTACGAACACCATATGAAGCATAAAATTGCTCTGGCCCAACTTCTCTTTGAAGGTAATTAAAAAGAAAAAGACTTCTTTAAATGATCGTATTAAATACAATCTAGTAGCGTATATTCAAGCAGTAGAAGTAGGTCTAATGATAATAATAATTTAGTGTCTGGATAGAAAAAATCTGCGTGAAGTATATAGTCTTTCATGGCAATTAAAACCAATCTAAGTAAATTATTTCTAGGGTTTTTACCCCAGCTAGTTTCTATTTGTGTTAATATACTTTGTGTCCTCATTTTTAATGAAGCAAGCTTTAGTATATTTTTTCAAATAAGAATAAATTGGTAATGGCATATAATTTTAATTTTGCTATTTCTTAGTACAGAACAAAACATGGTAAACTGACTTTCAAATTGTGAAATTCGGTGCTACTTCAACATTGTCTTAATTTCTTCATTTTTAAAAATAATTATAGGGAGAAGAGGCAAGATGGCAGAGTAGAAGGACGCTTGTAAGTCACCCTCTCCCACAAATACACCAAGATCCACATCTACAGACTCACTCAGCCAACCAGAGCACCTGCGGAACTCCGACAGAACATTGCCCTCTTCAAAAGATAAAGACGCCAAAAATCTGGTAGGAGAAAAGGAAAAAAGAAAGAACAAAAGGCAAAGCAGCGTGGGACGGGTCCCGCGGGGAGGGAGCGGCAAAGGAGGACTGGCGCTCGCTCGCTGGGTCTCCCCTCTCCAACTGAGAGGCCAGCGGGATGGAGGGGGAGCCTCCGAGGCTCGGATCTGTACAGAGCAGCCCTTGTCTGACAGAACTAAGTTAAACGGGCACAGATCGTCCCCCCGACACCCAGCCTGAGACGCGGGCCAGCAGCAGCGGGCAGGGTCAGGCTGCACAAGCCGGGCGGAGGACGGGGGCGGCTGCACGGAGGCAGCTCCAGGGGACTGCAAGGGGCTGGTCGCCGTGGCTGTGGGTGTACAGGACAGAACAACCTGGGCCCTCCATAAAACAGCAAGGTTGATGTGCTCTCGGGGGAAGGGTGCATACCCCCATCTCTGAAAACCCGCGGAAACTTTTCAGAGGAAGAGAGGCGGGGGCCCAGGCACAGCCGCCATATTCTCTGGCGCTGAGCACCCAGGCGGGGGCAGGGGCGAAACCTGCATCCGCACCGAAGGGCTCAGCAGCCTCAAGGGCCAGACTGAGACGGGCCTACAGCCCGGGGAAGGTGGGATCCTTCCATCCTGGTCCCTCAGAGAACTTGCTCCACAAAGACAAACAAGGAGCTGGGTCTTGGCTCGGAGCAGGGAAGAGGCTGCCTCTCGGCCTTCCCCGAGCCCACCCACGGAGCGCGGCCAGGGCGGAGCGCGCAGCCTCACAAAGCAGCGGAGCTACCGGCTGAGCAGGCAGAGGGAGAGCACCCCCCCCCCCCCCCCCGCCTGTCGGGCAGGAACACAGCCCCTGACCGAGCTGCTGGGAGGAGGCAAGACCCGCCCTCCTGCCTGGCCAGTCTGCAACATCTGACTGCGGCATCCGGAGGGGCAGTGACCTGCCCGCCCACAGCAGAGAAGAGCTGCATCTGACCCCGTGTTAGGAGGAGGCGCGATCTGCTTGCCTACAGGTGCTGGGAGCAGCACAGAAGAGGGCGCCAACGGAGGGCCTATGAAAACAAGCTGAGCTTCCAAAACAGGACGAAGACAGAAGGACTTCACATTAAAAGCACACAGACTCCAGGAGAACACCGACAACCCCTTTTTTTCTTGTTTTGTTTTTTGGGGTTTTTTTTGTTTGTTTTTTGTTTTGTTCTTAAATCTGTATTTACCTGTTCTATTTTCAATTACTCTCTTAATTTTTACTTCTTAATTCATTTCTATTTCTCTTTGGTTTTGATGTCCTGTTGTGATTAGACACAGGCTTCAAATACATCTATTCATCTCCCCACCCCTTTTTTTTCTTTTTCTTTTTTTTTAAAGGTTTTAAAGGAAGTCTCCACCCGATTAATACTCTGCTTCAACTCGCTCTTCTATTATTCATTATAAACTGTTTTCAAACCCTCTTTCTCCATTATTTTAAAAATCTTTCTCTCTCTCTCTTATTATTTCTTTCTTTTTTTTCCCTAAGTTCTATTCATAGATAGGCATTAGATAGATAAAATCCTTAAGATCCAAAATAGACAACTGATACTCCATAAACCACAGTGCCAGAGAAGTATGAGCAAGATGAAGAAGCAGAGAAACCTTTCCCAATTAAAAGAATAAGAGGAATCCCCTGAAAGAAAGCTCAATGAAATAGACATCGCTACCCTACTAGATCAAGATTTCAAAAAAGGAGTGATCAAATTGCTGAAGGAATTAAAAGAGATAGTGCTTAGAGAGATAAAATATGTCAAAAATGAAATTGAGGCTATAAAGAAGAGCCAAGCTGAATGGGTAAACCCATTGACAGAGATGAGGAATGATCTAATAGCTGTGCAAAGCCAACTAGTTAATGCAGAGGAACGAATTAGTGATCTAGAAGACAGGGCAATAGAAAGCACCCACTCAGAAGAACTACAAGATAAGCAAATAAAAAATAATGATAATAGCATAAGGGACCTATGGGATAATATAAAGCGTCCCAATCTTCGCATAATAGGGGTCCCAGAAGGGGAAGAAGGATCAAAGGGGATTGAAAAGGTTTTTGAAGAAATCATGACTGAAAACTTCCCAAACTTAAGGAATCAGATATCCAAGTACAGGAAGCTCAGAGGGTCCCAAACAGGAAGAATCCATATAGACCCACACCAAGACATATCATAATCAAGATGGCCAGAGTCAAGGATAAAGAAATGATTCTAAAGGCAGCAAGAGAAAAGCAAAGAGTGAATTACAAGGGAACCCCCATAAGGCTCTCAGCTGATTTCTCTACACAAACACTACAGGCCAGAAGGGAGTGGCAAGATATATTCAAAGCCCTGAATGAAAAAAAGATGCAGCCTAGGATACTTTATCCAGCAAGGCTATCCTTTAGGATAGAAGGAGAAATAAAGAGTTTCACAGACAAAAAAAAAAAAAAAAGCTGCAGGAGTTTGGCAACACTAAACCCATGCTAAAAGAAATATTGACAATTCTACACTAAATAGAAAAGCAGCAGGATGCTATAGAAATGAGAAACGTACAACTGGAAAGGTGATATCTCATGAATTACAAATAAAGAAAACACGAAATTATAAAAGAAGACATACAAATCACTGAGAGTGGGAGAGGGAGGCAGGGAAATATAGAATTTTTCTTTCTTTCTTTTTTAATTTTTTTTAACAGTAGGATGGATTTGAGATCATGTTATTATCAGTTTAATAAAAACAGGTATAGGTTAATAGATTTACAAAAAAGGGGAACCACAAGTCAAAAATTTACAAGGGAGTCACAAAAATTAAATAAAATCCATGAGAATACAAAGGAAAATTACCAAACCACAAAAGGAAGAAGAAAGGAACAAAGAGGATATACCAATTCAACTGCAAAGAAAAGTTCAAAATGGCAATAAACACACATCTATCATTAATTACTGTAAATGTTAATGGGCTAAATGCTCCAGTCAAAAGACATAGAGTGGCAGACTGGATAAAAAAGCAAGAACCTTCAATATGCTGCCTACAAGAGACCCACTTTCAGGAGAAGGACACATATAGATTGAGAGTGAAAGGATGGAAAAGGATATTCCATGCAAATGGAAAAGCCAAAAAAGCAAGTGTTGCAGTACTGATTTCAGACAAAATAGACTTTAAAACAAAGGCCATAAAGAAAGATAAAGAGGGACATTTTATAATGATTAAAGGAGTGATACAAGATAAAGACATTACACTCATTAATATATATGCACCCAATATAGGAGCACCTAAGTACATACAAGAATTACTAACAGAGATAAAGGGGGATATTGATGGGAATACAATCATAGTTGGAGATTTTAACACTGCATTAACATCACTAGACAGGTCTTCCAGACAGAAAATAAACAAGGCAACAGAGAAATTAAATACTACAATAGAAAAACTAGATTTGGTGGATATTTTCAGAGCATTACACCCCCCAAAAATAGAATATACATTCTTTTCAAGTGCACATGGAACATTTTCCAGGATCGATCATGTACTTGGGCACAAAAGAAACCTCAACAAATTTAAGAAGATAGAAATTATCTCAAGTATCTTTACTGACCACAATGCCATGAAACTGGAAATCAACAACAGAGAAACCAAGGAGAAAAAAAGAAAAGCATGGAGATTAAACAATATGTTATTGAAAAAACAATGGGTCAATGAGGAAATCAAAACTGAAATTAAAAAATACCTTGAGACAAATGATAATGAAAGCACAACCACTCAAAACCTATGGGACACAGCAAAGGCAGTGCTAAGAGGGAAGTTTATAGCGATAAAGGCCTTCCTCAAAAAAGAAGAACAATCTCAAATAGACAAGTTAACCCACCACCTGAATGAATTAGAAAAAGAAGAACAAAAAGCCCCAAAAAGCAGCAGAAGGAAGGAAATAATAAAGATCAGAGAGGAATTAAATACAATAGAGATTAACAAGACCACAGGAAAAATCAACCAAACCAGAAGCTGGTTTCTTGAAAAAGTAAATAAAATCGACAAACCTCTGGCCAAACTCACAAAGAAGAAAAAAGAGAGAGCACAAATTAGCAAAATAAGAAAGGAAAATGGAGAAATTACAACAAACAAAATAGAAATACAGAATATCATACGAGAATATTATGAAAAACTATATGGAACCAAACTGGATAACCTAGAGGAGATGGACAAGTTTCTGGAAACATACTGTCCACCAAAACTGAATCAAGAAACTGAACACTTGAACAATCCGATCACTAGAAAGGAAATAGAAATAGCAATTAAAAGCCTCCCTACAAATAAAAGTCCAGGACCGGATGGCTTCACCGGGGAATTCTTCCAAACATACAAAGAAGAACACATACCATTCCTTCTCAAACTGTTCCAGACTATTGAAAAGGAGGGAATACTCCCAAACTCATTCTATGAAGCCATCATTACCCTGATACCAAAACCAGGCAAAGACACTACCAAAAAAGAGAATTATAGGCCAATATCACTGATGAACATAGACGCCAAAATCCTCACCAAAATTTTAGCAAATAGAATTCAACAACACATAAAAAAGATTATACATCATGACCAAGTGGGGTTCATCCCAGGGACACAAGGCTGGTTCAACATATGCAAATCAATCAATGTAATACATCACATCAACAAGAGAAAGGGCAAAAACTACATGATCATCTCAATTGACGCAGAAAAAGCATTTGATAAAATTCAACACCCATTTATGATAAAAACTCTCGCCAAAGTGGGTATAGAGGGAATATATCTCAACATAATAAAAGCTATATATGACAAACCTACAGCCAGCATAGTTCTCAACGGTGAAAAACTCAAAAGCTTCCCACTAAAATCTGGGACAAGACAAGGATGCCCACTATCACCCCTCCTATTCAACATAGTCCTGGAAGTCCTAGCCACAGCAATCAGGCAAGAGAAAGAAATAAAAGGGATCCAAATTGGAAAAGAAGAGGTAAAAGTGTCATTATATGCTGATGACATGTTACTATATATAGAAAACCCTAAAAGGTCCACCCAAAAGCTACTAGAGCTGATTGAAGAATTCAGCAAGGTAGCAGGTTACAAAATTAATGTTCAAAAATTTGTTGCATTTCTTTACCCTAACGATAAATCAACACAAAAAGAAAGTAAAGAAACAATCCCCTTTAAAATAGCACCCAAAGTAATAAAATATCTGGGAATAAATCTAACCAAGGAGGTGAAAGAATTATACACAGGAAACTATAAACCATTGATGAAGGAAATTAAAGAAGACTTTAAAAATGGAAAGATATTCCATGCTCTTGGATTGGAAGAATCAATATTGTTAAAATGGTCACACTGCCCAAGGCAATCTACAGATTTAATGCAATCCCTACCCAATTACCCAGGACATATTTCACAGAACTTGAACAAATCATAATAAAATTTATATGGAACCATCAAAGACCTAGAATTGCCAAAGCATTACTGAAGAGAAAGAAAGAGGCTGGAGGAATAACTCTCCCAAGACTTCAGACAATACTATAGAGCTACAGTCATCAAGACAGCATGGTATTGGTACCAAAACAGACATATGGACCAATGGAACAGAATAGAGAGCCCAGAAATGAACCCACAAACCTTTGGTCAACTAATCTTCGACAAAGGAGGCAAGAATATACAATGGAATAAAAACAGTCTCTTCAGCAAATGGTGCTGGGAAAACTGGACAGCAGCATGTAAAACAATGAAGCTCGAACACACCCTTACACCATATACAAAAATCAACTCAAAATGGATTAAAGACTTAAACATAAGACAAGATACAATAAACCTCCTAGAGGAAAACATAGGCAAAACATTATCTGACATACATTTCAAAAATTTTCTCCTAGAAGAAATAAAAGCAAGAATAAACAAATGGGACCTAGTGAAACTTACAAGCTTCTGCAGAGCAAAGGAAACCAGAAATAAAACAAGAAGAAAACCTACGGAATGGGAGAAAATTTTTGCAAGTGAAACCGACAAAGGCTTGATCTCCAAAATATATAAGCAGCTCATACGACTCATTAAGAAAAAAATAAACAACCGAATCCAAAAATGGGCAGAAGACCTAAACAAGCAATTCTCCAAGGAAGACATACAAATAATCAAAAAGCACATGAAAAAATGTTCAATATCACTAATTATCAGAGAAATGCAAATCAAAACTACAATGAGGTATCACCTCACACCAGTCAGAATGGCCGTCATTCAAAAATCCACAAATGACAAATGCTGGAGAGGCTGTGGAGAAAGGGGAACCCTCCTACACTGCTGGTGGGATTGCAGTTTGGTGCAGCCACTATGGAAAACAGTGTGGAGATTCCTCAAAAGACTAGGAATAGACTTACCATATGACCCAGAAATCCCACTCCTGGGCTTGTATCCAGAAGGAAATCTACTTCAGGATGACACGTGCACCCCAATGTTCATAGCAGCACTATTTACAATAGCCAAAACATGGAAACAACCTAAATGTCCATCAATAGGTGACTGGATAAAGAAGAGGTGGTATATTTATACAATGGAATACTACTCAGCCATAAAAACCGACAACATAACGCCATTTGCAGCAACATGGATGCTTCTAGAGAATGTCATTCTAAGTGAAGTAAGCCAGAAAGAGAAAGAAAAATACCATATGAGATCGCTCATATGTGGAATCTAAAGACTCATGGACAGAGAATACAGACTTGTGGTTACCATGGGGGTAGAGGGTGGGAAGGGATAGACTGGGATTTCAAAATTGTAGAATAGATAAACAAGATTACACTGTATAGCACAGGGAAATATACACAAAATTTTATGATAAATCACAGAGAAAAAAATGTGACAATGAGTGTGTTTATGTCCATGAATGAATGAAAAATTGTGCTGAACACTGGAATTTGACACAACATTGTAAAATGATTATAAATCAATAAAAAATGTTAAAAAAAAATAAATAAAAATAATTATACCAAGTGATAGTGTATTTGTGAGACCCACTAGTGGTGTGTGTAAAACATCTGGCACGTAAGAGCCCCATACATTATAGATATTGGCTTTAGGAGACATTAAAGAATCGTGTTTAAGAGCATGGCCACCAACTTCATTAAACACCTAAATCCTGCCCCATGATATTTTTCTCTTGTCAATTTTCTCTTTAACTTCTGCAATATGTCTACAGTTTATTATCAATTTTATATGGTCTCTGTTTATTCTCAGATTCTGAACTCAAAAGCACCCCTCCCCCAGTTCAACACATAGTGGTGTCACTGTCACAATTGTCTTTATTTATTTATTTTTATTGAAGTCTAGTTAGTTTACATTGTGTGTCAATTTCTGGTGTACAGCATAATAGTTCAGTCATACATATGCATACATACGTTTTCATATTCTTTTCCACTATACGTTACTGCTAGATATTGGATATAGTTCTCTGTGCTATAATAGTATAAACTTGTTGTTTATCTGTTCTATATATAGTAGTTAGTATCTGCAGATTGTTTTTAAATGGCATTAAATGTGCTCTTCCTCCAACTTGCACCATCACTCTCCAAAACTGTCTGTATTCTCACTCCTTTCCCACTTCATTCTTTTAATATTGAAAGATGTTTCTAATCTCACTGAAGGCCAACATGTCTACCCCGGTTGTAACTTCCTCTTGTTTCTTCTCTCTGATGGCCCCTTTAGACTTGCATTTAAGATTTTCAAGTTCAGCTGATTTTGAAGTTAATTCCTTCTAAGCCATAGTGAAATGACTGGTTGCAACCATTACATTTATAAAAGGTAGAACCAAGATTAATCAACCATGAAAAATATGATAATAAAAACTAAATATTATGACATTCACAATTAAGTATACCAATATAACACAAATAAGACAGATAACAAAGATAAATGACATGGAAGGGCTTGTTTTTCATGCTTTTCCTCTGATTTGGGGGCCTAGAAAGTATCTAAAGTTAATAAAGAAATGGTCTTTTAGTACTTTGGTAAAGGAACCATGAAAAGCACTAAAAATAGTAACAATAATTAATGAATATTGGGAAAATGAATTGAAGGATTGGCACAAGGAAGTATAAGTGAACTAACTTTCTCATCTTTCATATTGTGAAATAGAGCATTAATACATTATCTTAAGTTTAATTTAAAAGTGAATCAGTGGAAAGAAAATCAGAATACAGGCCTTGTAAAAAAAATTGCAATGAAGCATTCATATAAAAGCAAAACAACACGATGAAAAGACAATTCCTATAGCAAAGCAAGAAAGCAAGTCATTAAAAAATAGGGGGAAATTACTTCAAAATGAAAAACTAGGTATGCACATTTGACTCTGTCTTTCATTGGGAAACCACCCTACAATTAAAGTAAAGAAATTCAGAAAGAAATGAACTCAATACAGTAACAGGATGATGGAAGGAGGAGCCTGGGAAGATAGAAATGAGAGATTTTAATACATTTGTGGAAGACGGAAGACTGAAAGTTAATAATATAAGGTTGAGGTATTAAACTGGGGAATGATGCAAAGAATACAATCTGTGGAAAAGAATGTGAGAAAAATTTGGGCTCAAACTTACCAGATACTAGAGGGAGTGGGAGGAAAATTAATAAGGTGGACAATGAGAGGGATAAATTAAATGTTTGCATATAACGTATTTGTCCCAGTCAAATTCCAAAGATGCAGTCAGTTCCTTGGCTTTCCTGCCTGTGCTGAGTCTGTTGAAGTGAGTTGAGTAGTGCCTCCCTTCCCAATCCATGTCCACCTGGAATCTCAGAATATAACTTATGATTAAACAGTCTTTGCAGACATAGTTAGTGAAAGATCTCAAGATGAAATTATCCAGGAGTTAGGTAGAACCCAAATCCAACAACTGGAATCTTACTTAATAAGAGAAAGCAGAGGGAGATTCAGACAGAGAGATACATGGACAGAAGAAAGCGTGTGAAGAAGGAGACAAGAGATGGAAGTTCTGCTACCACCAACTACAGAACATCTAGGACCACCAGAAGCTAGAAAGACTCTTCCCCAGAGCCTTCAGAGGTCTCTGAGAGACCATTTCTCTTGTTCTAATCTACCCAGCTTGTGGGAATTTGTTATGGCAACCCTAGGAAGCTAATAGATCTATGATCTATCATAAACTCTCTTTTGGGAAAAAAAAGAAAAAAATCTTTTAGATTTCTTTTCCTTCTCTCCATCTCTTATTTCCTGTGGTGGGGAATGGGGAGGGAGGGACTAAGCATGGCTGGAAAAAAGTGTGTCCTACTGGGCAGATTGGATCCATTTCAACTCATGATCTACAGAATAAGATGAACCTTTAGTGGGCTCAGCCATTTACTATATCTCTTTGATAAGCTATAAAATCACTCTGACATTCCCCAAAGGACTATTTCATATCACTTTTTCTCTTCCCAGATCTTTTATTCCCTTTCACGACTTCACTTTCCACTCATGACTTTTCAATACTATGTTGAACAAAGAGAAACCATCTATGTTCTCTCTCCATAAATCCAGTAGACTACTATTCTGTGCCCTCGTTCTTTTCTGCCATTTCAGTGATGAAATTTGTCCTCCCTCTATGAAAAATTAATCACTTCAGTGTATCCTGGATGCCATAACCTTTTAGTTTTGCAAGGACTTTTCCTCTTTGGTTAACTCATCATTGTACAGCATTATTAGACTCTCTGACTCCTGTTGTATCATTACCCACTGCTTACAAAGATGCTTTTGTGTCTCTCATTCTTTAAACAAAGCAAAATATGAAACACCAAGAATATTCCTTGTCCCCACATCATCCTTCAAAGACAGCCCATTTTTCTCTATTCCTCTTCATTGGCAGGCTTATCAAAACCCTTGTCTCTAAAAGAACCCTCCTACACTATTGGTTGGAATGAAAATTGGTGCAACCACTATGGAGGACAATATGGAGGTCCTGTAAAAAAGTAAAACTAAAGTTATCATATGATCCAGCAGTCCCACTCCTGGGCATATATCTGGAGGAAAATATAATTTAAAAAGACACATGCACCCCAATGTTCACAGCAGCATGATTTACAATAGCCAAGACATGGAAACAACCCAAATGTCTATCAACAAATGACTGGATAAAGGGTGTGTGTGTGTGTGTGTGTGTGTGAGAGAGAGATGGAATACTACTCATCCATAAAAAAGAATCAAATAATGCCATTTGCAGCAACATAGGTAGATCTGGAGACTGTCATTCTAAGTGAAGTAAGCCAGAAAGAGAAAGAAAAGTACTATAGGATATCACTTATAAGATAAGGGATAAATTGGGAATTTGAAATTTGCACCTCTTGAGGACTGATAGAAGTGTTAGCTATCTTGATTATGGTGGTGGTTGCATTTGTGTATATATCTATAAAATTCATCAAATTGTACATCTGAAATATATGTAATTTACTGTACAGGAATCAAACCATAATAAAGGTGTTTTAAAAAAATGTTTTCTCTGACTTTGCATTCATTCTCTAATCCTTCTTTCAGATTCCTCTTCTCAGTTTTTCTAGATGCTTGTTGTAGCAAATAACATTGCTAGAAAAATGTTCCTCTTTTGAATGAATGATGAAAATACATATTCCTGATTTTTGTGCAATTAGCTGATGCTACTTCTCAGACATGTGTGAGTTACTCTTCCTTTTCTACCCAAATGTGAAGGTTACTTGGAGATAACTTTACTTTATTCCATCTCAATTTCCTTCATAAATGATTATATCCCGATGTAAGCATCTCACCCAAATGTCTCATATACTGACACTAGCAACCTATTTGTCACCTCTCCTGGAAAATCTCACTGTATCAAACAAATTTTTTAGAATATTTTTGGTGGAAGTTCCTGTTCACTATGAATTTCTAGTATTTCAGAGTATAACTAGCACAAAGTAGTCTCTCAATAAAATGATTTGCATGAAAAAGTGATTTCTATAATAAATAAGGACAGTAAATTGAGATTATATGTAGTAAGGTCATTAATATGAGATTTCATGTAATGAGTAAATTTTAGTTCTGTAAAATTCTGGATATTTATAAATTGATCACTGAAGATATTATTTTTTGCCTCTAGAAATGGTTGATATGGCCCAGAGCTACTACATTTAGGCAACAAATTCACCTCTTTTTGCACTATTTCTCATGGTAATTCTAACATTAGCAAGCAATCCCCCCTTCATTGTCTTGTTTATCACGGGACATATTATATACTTGTTTATTTCTTACACTCTGACATCAACTACACTCAGAAATACCTGTCTCTTGAATACTTCTCAAAATTTTCTCTTCCTTGTTTTACTAGTCATTCATGAAAGATCCTGGATCCACACTTACTACCAGTCAGGAACACAGATCTAAGTCCAAGATAACTTTTTCTCCCAATTCACGGGTATTATCAAAGCATTGTTTACAAAACAGTTAAACTCTTTACATCTATTTTATTATTTTCTAAAGTCTTCTTTGTGTTTTTTTAACTTATCCCAGGAATTTTATAAACCTTAAAATACTTAATACAGATAAGCAGTATATTCCATAATAAAGCAAAGTTGAAACGTAGTCAAATGTAATACCACTAAATATTTATTAAATTTTGTTTATCATAGTTTCTGTTTCAACTTCCTCTCTCTCTAAATGGTTTCATCTACATGGCTATAAGTAGAGAAATTAAATAACAACACACTGTAAAGCATTAAAAGAGCCAGTTCATGTTATATTTATTACTCTACATTCAGCATTGGTGCTTCCACATGGCAGGCATAGCATAAAATAAATCAGATGAGAAGTGTTTAGTTTATCCCTAGTCAGAAATATTATTTATCTTAAATGTATGATGATAATTGTTCCACTGTTAAAATCAGCAGTAATATTCTCAAAATAGACACTTCTTTCCACGTAAGTAAATATTTAGAGTTGATTTGAAGCAGTTGGACCTAAAATATGCTGACAGTTCAACAGATCAGAAACCAGAGTCAGCACTCCACTGACCTTGTCAGGTTTCATTTCCTTTGTACAGTTCAAGGCAGCTAATGGATTTGTGTTTTTTGTGAGAAAAGACAAAAAAAAATTTTTCAGATTTTCACAGTATTGCCAAAATTTTTCAGAAGACCCATACATTAAGGACAGAAAGATGAGCGTCTTTAGTGAGCTAGGCTAGTTACAGAGGCACAAGCTAGGTAAATAAAAAGAACACTGGAGTGTTTATTCTTAGATATATATAAATCACATCTAAACTGCTGCAACTGATTTTTTTTTAGCATAATGTAAATGTTAGAGACTCTATGATTACCTGTTTGACCCTTAAAAATTGTCTATAAAAAATAAAGTATTTTAGGCCCACAGACTTGCCATCAAAATAGCATGGTCTGCTCTTCTACTGAGTCCTAAATGAGTCCAGACGAAAGAGGGGAAGAGGAAGGCTTGTGAAAAAGGAACAGTCTTTTCTAAGGAAGACACCCTGAGAAACCAAGAACTGTGGGCATGGAACCAACTGCCTCCTGAGTGAGCACCATATAAGTTACTATGACGGTGCTTCCCACGCACTGACGTGAACCAAGGTTTCCACATGGGCAGACACATAGGTAGAGAGTAAGCAAGAAGAAAGTGATGTCCAGCATAACTTATTAATTGTGTTACTAATGATGTTTATCTTCATTTGCCATCTGTCATGTCCTCATTGTATCTAATTGCTGAGTAGTACCAATGATAAATCAACTCAGGGACTAGTACCAGCCAGATAATTCAGAGACTAGGATTAAAAATCAGATTTTTTTCACACATCATCCTAGTGCTTTATCTTCATGCTATAATATTATTCTATGTGCTAGATCTTAGCCCTTAGTTCAATATTGGTTATTTAATAATTTCATAGTAACAAGATACAATTTATTGACTTAAGGTATATGAATGCAGGTCTGAAATATATTTGGTCTGCCCAATTCAGAGTAGTCAGTGTATGCTTTTAGAAATTTTAGGAAGATTGGACATATTTGTTATTTAGACCATCTCTGGTCTACCCAAGCTATCCTTGATTTAAGAAGCATAGAGTTCTTTTAGATGATATTGTAATAGTTTTCTAATGTTGCAGTGAAAATTTTAATATCTGCATAGTACCTAAGAAGAATGCTTTAAAAACTGAAACCCTACTTATTGGCAGCTGAGAGGTTTTATTTGGAAAGTCATAATCTGAAGTGTGTCAAAATAAATACTTTGGAACCAACTAGAAGGCAGAGGGAATGAAGCTTTAACGTCAGTGTAAGCATTAACATGTTGGCTACTCACAATCTCCTTAATTATCAGTATATTTGTGCTGTCATTGCCACTTCCTTTAAAAGCTTTTTTTTTCTTCATTATGCTTTTTTATTTTGTGTTTGTTTAAATTATTTACGTCACAGGACTGGAATTTTTCCTGCTTCTGTTTCTAGACAGTAACCACAAAGAAATGAAAAAAGAAATCTATTAAGTGCATTCTTGAAAATCAGGGCAGAGTTAATCATTGGAAGTCTCTCCTGAAGTTATAATTGGTTTATGTTTCATCATCCATTGTCTTAATCTTCCCCCCCCAAATACAAAATTTATTTCTGTAATAATGAATAGTTCACGTGTTTATTAACACCTCATCTTATTTCATAGATGACTTTAGGTAGTTAAATGTACATGGCTGTAAACCAAAGTAAAGCATGAAGAAAGCATAAAACACCATCATCCATATGAGCATAAGAATGCCCCACTTAAATTATTTAATCCATTTCATCCTAATATTACTCATCAACTTCCAGGTGCTGAACTACAGTCATTAATTATCGATGTCCTTTTTTGTAGTTTTAAGTGGAAAAATGGTTATCTTCTTAAATATTTGTAAAACTATAAACAAAGTGGCTTAAATACAGAGGATTAAGGCTATTCTCAGGCTCCTTAGGGTAAATGGATTATGGACTCAGAACAGCTATCACATTGTGTCACAAATCCTGAATTTTGGCTGCTGTTAAAATGTCCATTTATGCTACTCCCTTTAATTTCCCATATGAATAATGCACAGTAGACTTTAGAAAAATGAAAATAACCTGAATAATGGCAGGGGAGTGTCTGAATTCTGTCAGTCTTCAAGAATCTTAATTATATCAGAACAGTACTTCATTAATACTGAAAAACATATCTAGTCCCTTATCTGCTTAGAATGTACAATAAATTAGTTTCCATTAATTAGTTATTATTTAGAAAATTACATGTTCTACTCCAAATAGATAACATGAACTATGCACTTACATTGGCAAAAATTATCAAAATATTAAAGCAGTTGGATTCATTTAGTCAAATATTTAACCTGAGTTTTCTATCATGAATGCATGTGTATTTGTGTGTTTGTGTATGTGTGTATGGGTTTTAATACCATATAACTTGATATCAAACTGACATCATACAGTTTTTTATGAGGTGATGTGACCCATAACTAGAATTACTTGTTACAGTGGTTTTATCTCCATATAGACAGATTACAATTCTTTTATTTTGGTGTAGATAGAGGTAGACCAAAATAATTTTGTGTGTATAAACACAACCCTAATCATGTTAACTACAACAAGAGGGTGAAGAAGTTATGGACAAGGGCCAATACAAAACCTCTGCTTGATTTAATTTAACCATTTTATGGTGATAAAATACGTTAACACTGATATAACACAAAATAAATTAGACTTGATAAGATACTTGTTTATTATATTCTTCAGCATAATACTCCTAAACCTATCGGTATAGCAATTAAAGATCTATTACAATAATCTATAATTAAATAGCTAATCACTATTGCAAAAGTGTCAATGTGACACACTAAATGTAATGATTGTAACTAATGTTAACTTCCGAATCTATTTTATATCTTGCTTTCTGTGATGCCTTTTTTAATCCATACTCTTTCTCTTTTGTCTTAATGTCTTCAACATCCTTCCCTGTAACTCCTCCTTAACTCTTGATGTGTATTTTACTTTCTGTTAATTTTATCTTGTCATTTGATTAATCCCACAATTTATCTATACCCTTCTCTTGCTCATTCTCTCTTAATACTAGTTGTTCTCAAATTTAATGTGAGTAGCCACATGTACTTAATAGAAACAGATCTTTAGATAGACCAAGAATAATTAATCTATGGATTTTGAAGAAAAGTAATCTAGCACATTGGTTCATCATTCATTTGTAGTGGATGAATAACCGTGACTTGTCTCCTAACATTTATTTTCAATTACTTGCTAGCTACTAACTGACACTGGTAGCTGGTTATTCCAAATGTAGTCAAACTCAATGTATCAAAGTGGGAGCACCTCACCTTTCCATTTCATTCTTTATTACCTGTCCTTTTTGTTGATATCACTGTACATCCAGGTACACAACTTAGGAGACTTTAGGGCCATCTTTAACAGCTTCCCTCATTCACTGCATTTCATGGTTAGTAAAACTGAAAGTCTTTTTTCCACAGTCAATGGCACTGCCTTAGCCATACCCTTTTCATCACTTGACTAAATTATCACACTTAGCTTTTTGATATTAATTACCTCCAGTATCTACTACTTTCAATTTAGTCTTAATCACAGCATGATCATTCTAAGGTGTCGATTTCATCACGTGCCTCTCACTCCCTCCAGTAGCAGTAGTAACAGTAGATAGCGCCTTGGTCCTCAGTAGATGACAAGCTATTCTAAGTGTTCTACACAGGACTTAATCTTCAAAATGGTCCTACAAAGTAGGTGCTATTATTACCATTTTACATGTCAAGTTGCCTGACATAAAGGAACTTTCAAGTTAGGCCAAAGAATATTTCCAAGTGCTCCTTTTTATTACTAAGATGTAGTTAACATGTACCTTTGTATAAGCTTAAGGTGTTCAAAATAAGTCAAGAAGTTTATTTCCCAGGGAAGAGGGTATAGCTCAAGTGGTAGAGCACATACTTAGCATGCACAAGGCTTGGGGTTCAATTCTTAGTACCTCCTCTACAAATAAATAAAGTGAATAAGCCTAGTTACCTCTCCCCTCAAAAATTAAATGAGCAAAAATAAATAAAAATATTATATAAAAAATAAATTTATTTCCTAAAAGAAATGAAAATTCATAAGAGACTTATATAGGCGTGTTGATCCAACTTAAACCATAATATCAAAAATTATAAATAACTCAGTTGTTTATCAACTGAAAAATGTATAAGAAATTGCAATGTGTGTGTGTATAATTCATACTGCTCAGTTTTTTTAAAAAAAATGATACAAACTGACTCTATCAACAACATAACCCCTTTAAAGTCGTGATAGTAACATGACTTAATATTAAGACATTATGTTAAATGAAAAAAGCCAGACACAAATGAATAGATACTGTTTAATTCTTTTTCTATGTGAAGATCAGGAATAAGCAAAACTAATCTCCAAGGATAGAAAGTAGAACAGTGGTTGCCTGGAAGAGGGTAGTATTGAGGCCTGAGTAGAACATGGCATGAAGAAACTTTCTGGGATGATGAAAGTGTTCTGTAAGTTGATTGAAGTGATGATATATGTTTATACAAACTCCACAAATAATTGTACTTTTAAGATCTGTACATTTCACTCTCTGTAAAATTTATCTCAAATAACTAATATCTGTGTGTATGTATGTGCCTGTTTATTTTACATGTGTATTTATATAACTATCTCTGTATACACATAGAGATGTATATATAAAATATATACCCATATATAATATATATAAATTACATATTATACAAAGATGTAGCTGTAGACGTAGATGTAAATTTGGATATATTACATATATAAATACCGTCAAATGGCCTTCCATTACCATTATTCTTCATATATACATGTGTTTGTGTATATATGTGTGTGTGTTGTACTGAAGTAGACTGTAAGAGTGATGATAACCAAGTCATTTATCCATATTTTCTGAATTGTGGAAGAGCCTGGGGAACGATGATACAACCAGACCATGAAGTTCATACATAGACTTGCTGACAAAGACTGCAAATCTCTGGACATTCTGGACTTGCAACTATTCCAAGCTGGGACTTTGGATTCTTGGAGGAACAAGATACATATGTTCTATGTGCAAAAGGAAGATATAAAAAGTTACTGAATGCCAGAATGTAAGACTTTGACAGAGATACTTAACAGACAACAGTTTCCAGCTTTTTTTTTTTTTTCTCTTTTTAGTTAGTTGGGACCAGGAGGTTGTGGATGGAAGTAAGTGAGGCATTATTTTTATGTCAGGCCTTAATATCTCCCTGTGATCCTCTACTTCTTTGATGATGTAGATGTGGCAGATGATGTAGCATAGATTCTGATGCTCAAGAAATGTCAAAGCCACACAGCAGAAAAACTGTGAGTCCTTGGAAAATGGGGCAAAGCGATTATTGCAGTAATTCCTATGATCAACAATTGATCATGGGAGCACAAAGAAAACATTTCTTACACATTTCGGAAGCTTGTATGCCAGTAACTATGAAAACCATGAGGAATTTTGTATTTCAGTTTTATTTTTGCCTGCTATTGGGATTCATGGTTATGTTCCTTACAGAAGACAGACTTCCTTGCTAAAAATGTCCTAATCTTTCAGGCATGAGAGAAGGAATATTATGTAAAAATTATTTACATACATATGTAGTTGACTATATGTATATGTTATATGTATGAACTCTATGTAGTTATACAAAGATTCATATAATTATATGTGTATATATATCCTTGTGACTTGCTCTTCTTCAAAACAAACTAGGTACCAAATATTTATGTATTTCTCATAAATAATCAATACTATCCTATTTTTCATAGATAACATAAAAATCAATATTATCTTCAGGATTTGTAGAGACTAACTACTATATATAAAATAAATAAACAACAAAGTCCTACTGTATAGCACAGGGAACTACATTCAATACCTATAATAAAAGAGAATATGAAAAGGAATATAAATATAAACATGTATAAATGAATCACTATTCTGTACATGAGAAATAAACACAACATTGTAAATAAACTATACTTCAATTTAAAAAAGGCAAAAAAATCAATATTATCTTAAAAACCAAATAAATTGTACAACAAATGGAGAGGCTATCAAAGTGAAATTTCTATAGAAGATTGTGTTGATGACTTTCTACGTCCTAATATTTAGTCTTTTTTTTTCCCTCAGATTTAAATGTACAAACTCTCACTGATTTCCCAGACTCCGATTTCTTTCTATTATTTACAAAGCTCATTAAAAATCAATTTTACTAACATCAGACATTTCTGAAATTATAAAAACACTGGTGTCATTTCTATAAGAGCTCCTCAGGAGACTGCCAAATCTAAAGACAGTAGAGAGTATCGTAAGCAACCTACATAGTGCCAGGTAATGTTTTAATGACAGAAGACTCCAGAATGCAGCAACCTACATTGCCAGTCAAGTGGAGGATGTGCTCCCAGGCAATATATGGAAGTTTCTCTGGAGAGAGGCATCATCCACAAATTTGCCTCTGTGTCATTCTACAACTGTGGTCCTATGTGGGGTTAAGGAGTTTTGCACTACAGGATATGGAGCTGTACACATGTTCCTTTGATTATGAAGAAAAGTTGTTTTGCTATATGCTGAAAGTCTTAGGAGAAAGAGATGTTGTGCCAGAGGTTTGATAAAAGGAGGAAGGTAGCAGCCTTGTCTCATCCAGTGAAGAAGCTCTAAGCCTTCTGAAGCACATATCAGTATACTTCATGAAAATTGCAGGGAAGGTTCACACACCTACTTTTATTATCATAGAAAATAATGAAATATGTTAGTAGCCAAAATATCCAGGTACCTTACCTGAAAAAAAGAACAGAAAATTGCCAAAATTGCCAGTTTAATTATTTTTCTATCATTATTATAAACCTAGTTGTTTGAAATATACTGATCAAATTAGTTGATTGCATTGTCATTTTCTGACATTTATTAAAAGCCAGCATTGAAAGTGCTTAAGAAGATTAGAGAAGAAAAACTTTATGTGCAAAGATGTGTACAACACTTTGTATCTTCAGTTGCTGTGACTACAGCCAGTGTGATTCACTCTGTAGTTGACTCAGACACAGTTTATGTCCAAAAAGTCTACATTCCATTTCAAGTAGGAATAAGCCAGTTCATTTAGACACTGATCTCCAACAAAAAAAAAGCACAAACAAAGCCCTCGATTAAAAGGAAGTGCAATATTGAAACAAGAATGGAGCACTTTCCATCGATCCATTTCAAAAGTGCTGGACTACTCTTAGGAAAATAATGAAGAAAACATAAACGCAGACTTTTATCAAAGTAGTTGCAGCCATAAGGTACACTCAGCACAGATACACAGAGTCAATTATTTTGAGAAGTGAAAAGACATCAGATAGTTAAAGAAAATGAAAAGACATTTCAAAGTGATTTTTGTATTTCTTGTCAATCCATTATTTCTGTGAGAGCAATGACATTTACTTTTGGCGTACTCTTCCTCATTGCCTGTAACAATTTTTCAAACAGAGGAGTTAAAAAAAATCCAAATTAAATGTTATACTGAAAAATATTGGCACAGCGAGAGGAAAAAACATAAAATTCAAATGTAAAAAGAGGCATTGTTTTCCCTGAGTAATCTGTGCCTGAACATCACTATCTAAATAAGCCATAAAATTTATTCAAAATCATGGTACTTGGTTGTAACATTCTATTCCTCCTACTCTACATCCAAGTCAGAAAGCTTCTAATTATTTTTTTGCACATTTTGAACTATAGGAGATTACCTTCAGGACATACGGTCTTAAAAAAAAACACTCTATGTAAATAAATACAAATATGAAACATGGTAAAAAATATTTTGACATGGTGGCCTATGTAAGTATTTTAAATGAGGGGAAAATTATATTAGGGCACATGCTTTAGCACAGTGGTATAAACTAGATTTAAATCAGTTTCCAAACATTTCCTTATTTTGATGTTAATACCATACTGTGCTAGAAACCACATCACCCTGTATGCCACCCTGGCAAACTAAAGTGGAGAGATGGGTCACTTGCTCAGAAAATGTGGCCCAGAAGCCTATTCTGATGTGAAAAAATAATTAGATCTTTGGTCTGTGTCATCCAGGGGACTGCCAGCATCAATCACTCTCACTCAAGAATGGCACCATTTCCTCTTAGTCTAAGGACAAGTGCTAAGTGGTATGACTTGACTGGAACTGGCTGCTCTTTGGCCCAGAACTGCTAGAGAGTTTGAATTTTTTCACACAGTGCCAAAAAATTCAATATGAGGTATATGGTATAGCTGCACGTTATGCAAGAGATGGATTAAGTGACTCACACACATACCCAAAAGCTCTAGATGGTCTTCATTCCTTTCACTGGATGGCCCATATTCACACCTAATTTGAATATGTAAATAACAATGAAAATTACATACAGTAATGATCAAATGAAACAAGGCACACACAACATTTAGCACTATGTTTCTCTTCCTCTTTTTCCCCTCCTGCTCCTCGTCCTCCTTTCTAGTTTTGATGTAAGTGAAGCTTAATCTTGGAAATCTTAAATGGTTTAGATTTAAGAAGCATGTTAATAAGATGAACAAATCTAAGTTAATGGAAAACATCATGATTATTTCAATAGATTTGAAACTATATTAGACAAAATTCCTCATCCATTCCCTCATTAAAAATAAAGTAAATCTGAAGTAGAAGGGAATAGCTTGTTCAATGTACACAACATAAGATTTTCATAGCAACATTTAATTTTGTTGAAATAGATAAATGCTGGCAGCATTCCTAGTAGGCACAATATATTTTATACCATTACAAATTCATGATTTCAAAGATATCTGTTTGACAAAGTAATGAGTCCTTAATAAGCCACTCTTTTCACGAGATTGCTATTTCCGATTCTCACTATTCTTCCTGAGATTCCTTTCCAAGGCTTCCTACTCACTGTAAGCAGACGACACTGCCTATTTCTTTATAAAGGATTGTGAGCTCCCACAGGGCAAGTCTCTCCAGTTCTCTTTCAGTCTGCCTGTAACCCCGTAACCCCATTTTCTTCCTCCCATGGATAATGCCACATCTGCATTCTTTCTAGGCATCTTGTTCCATCTTCTTTATACAGTAAGCCAACCACTCTTTACTCCCGCCTCCTCCCTCCACGTGGACGTGTGCTATTGCTCACTCCCCTTATCTTTACACTGTCTCACTATCAATGTATCTCACTCTTCACATTTGTAGTCAAGCTGCCCAACAGAAAAGCTAATATTTAATTATCACGTTTTCCCATTGATTTAAAACATTTAAATCGGACTTCTAGGTTTATAATAGAGTTTGGTTGTGCCAAAATCAATTGGATATTTTAATTCACGAAACTGCCCAATCTCTTTTTCTTGGCCCGTTGGATATTACTTCTTTCTTCTATTTCAATTGCTTCTGCTGATAAAGTACCTAGCATCTAAATATTAGTGTTTTATTTCTGGAAATGGGGTAAAAATGTCAGGGTAAACAGTTTCTTAACTCTAGAAATTAAGCTGGATCAAGCTTTCATAAGACATAATGCTAAAAATATTTCAGGGACACCTGGAAACCCTTCTCAGCCTTCTCAGCACAAAAATATGCCAGGACACCAATTACGAACCTGCATGTGTAGACTGTCCCTGATGAACCCCATTTATTCTTATGGCTTGAATGACAATCTTAAGTTGTGATACCAATAATCACTCTCTCCTTCCCAACTCCAGATGTACGTATTGAATTCCCTTTTCTACGTCTCTCTACAGACGCCAATGGGCACCTCAGAGTAAATATGTGAAATAAAGTCATCATATCTCCTTCTTCCCTCTCCTCCCTCACCCCTAAAAATGTATTTATCTTACTAATTTTCATCTTGTGCTGAAAAATTGCAGAAGCTACTCATCATTCTCTTGTAAGTGGAAAGTAGACGTCATTTTTAGTTCTCTCCCCTTTGTTCTAAATTCCAATCTTTAAATTGCTTAGCAAATCCAGCTGATTTTATCTCTCAATAATTTACCTTTTCTCTTTACCGACACTACAATTGCTTTATCCCCCACACACACCCAAACCTCATAATTTTATAACAAAAGTCTCATTCAGACTATTAGTTACTAATATTTACTTATGTTACTATAATCAAATACATTTTTCACATATCTGCCAGCATAATAATATTCCCCAATACAAATTTTATCATGGTATACACCTGATTTTTATGTGTATGTGTATATATATATATATATATATATATACATATATACTGAACTGTAAATTTTTTATAGATTTTCAAAAATCAATTTTAACCTATTTTTTTCCAGTAACTTCTCTGAACAACATCATCTGACTCTGGTCTGTGTAAAAAGAGAAAAATGCTGTGTTTATTTTTCTTTTTCCCCTGTTACAATCATGCAGGTTTGGAACTGATTTTTATATATAAACAACAAACTAAATTATATGAAAATTCTTGTTTACAACTGTATTTTTGTTCACAAACTCACCTTGTTATCTTTCATTTAGCATTGTAAAAGGGGTTATTGAGTCCTGCTTGATTTTTTTTTAACTGTAGCTGGTATTTTATTTCCTTTTATTTTTTTTTAGACCCATTAACTCACATGTATCTTTATATAATAGAGGTGATTGATTTTTTGATTATTTGGAATATGTTTACCTAAATGCTGAAATTTTTAATTCCTCCAGTTGAAATTGAGACTCATGTCATGTGTATGTCTGTTTTAATTTACTGTGCATGAGTGTCTGAATCTGTGTTGTCAAGGCTTATATTTTTAACCCAGGTATTTTGCCCCTAAGTTGTTAGTATGGTAAAAACTTTTTTTTTCTCTTCTGCAGTATTCTTTTTCAATGTTGTCTCATTTATCTCTTTAATTGTTCTTAGATGACGGAAACTTCAATTAGTTGGTTTTTGGATAAAGAGTTTTTATTTTTCAAATAATGTCATTAGTCTCACTTCCTCCATGAGGAGTGGTCAGATTGCCTCCACCCAGCTGAATTAACACTGTGTGGTAGGGATTAAATCAGTAATAATGTAGGGTGAATATAAACTTTCTCTAATCATTCTTTGACATACAGAATCAATGGACAGTATAAAGATTCAGTCTAATTTAATCCTGGATTTTTTTATATCATAAATTGACTGTTTATAAGGTCTAATCTTTATCTGAGCTTCTAAAATGGATGTGTAAAGAGAATAATAAATTACATATTTGATAAACATTAGTGCCACCTATGGTTAAGCATGTTTGACACCGTATCTATGTATTTTTCTTCTACTTAAGTCACTAATTTAGTAGGTTGAATCTAAACAAGATTTTTAAATAATTCAGGTGCCCTTTCTAGAATACACTTATTTTTAGGTACATCTGGGTCTTTGTTTTCATAAGCATTTTAATAAAACAGTGGGAAATACTGTATCAAGGGTACTAGTCAAACATTTTTATAAGTATTTGATGATAAAATGAATAAAAAGAATCTCAATGCCATATATGAGTTTACAAAGCTTTAGAAAATTCCATTAGCTTTATAATGAAAACAAGAGCAGGTATTCATTCATTCAACAAATGTCATTTCATGTTTTTGGCAAGATATTAATCTTTTTCCTTCAATGGCTTATTTACACATTTTGATATTGTTGGGGTAAAGAGGAAAATTACCTTTTAATATAACCAGAGAACACCACCTTTTTCAATAAAATTTAAAATGTCTGCTTAATTTTAAAATACTGTGCAATTAAAGATGCCTAATGGACAGACAATTCAAGTTAAGAATATTTCAAATGTCCAAATTTTGCTTAGGTGGGGCTTCAGCGTAACTTATGTAATGAAGTTATTGCCTTTTACATATCTTTGTATGAAAGAAGCAATAAATTTTACACTATAAAATTTGTATAACATGATAGTTTGATATAGCAGCCTGCCACCTCCTTCCAATAATTTCTTTAAGCTAAGAGCATTCTCAGTAAATTAATGTTAAAATAGTTGTGGTCTTCAGCATGTCATATTGTTTTGTGTTTTCTTTCCATTGGTACTTTGGAATAATTATATTCAACATGAATAATAAGTCTGTCCTACGTGTTTTCAGATGTTTTCCAGGCATTCAGTTTTGATTCTTCAGTGTTGCTTTTAGTTGCACCATTATCTAAGCTTGACTAAGTATAATTTCTTTTGACACTAAAACTACAGGTAAGGTGTTGGTAATATAATCGTAATGCTAATTCCTTCACTACATGTATTGCTATCTTATAGTCAGTAATAAAAGCATGTTGAAGTGTTGTGAAAACTCCTCATGCCTGCATTATGTTATGATCTTTGATAACCTTTATTTCTAGATGAAAGTAGTTTACAATACTGTATCAGCTGTAATGAGCACCAATAAACAAGCTGCTTTGCCAAGGGTGCATATAATTCCAAGCAATAAAATTGGATCTATGACACTGTGTCTTCTATTCTTCATTTCAGATTCATTAACTATTATGAAGATCAATCTCTTTGACACAGTACATTTCTAACCACATTTATGCCAGAATATGTACTCATTAGTGTGTTTGAACTCCATAGCTAAAATGACAGGGTTTCCCCCTTGCATTGTGATATTACACATAATTTGAAAAACAAGCCTTTAGCATTCTGACAAGCATGTTATTTAGGATACATTTGTTTCTCTGTATATATACATACATTTGTGAACATCCTGTACATTTTTATGTTATGCATATGGTGAAAATAACATTGCTTATAAAACTTTTTAAAATTTAGATTAGAGCCATGTTTTTAATAAATTATTCTTAAATAGTAGTGTTTAGCAACATTAATATATTTTTATTCCCAAATGCATAATTGTAAATTAAATTTACAAATGTGCATAGATTAGATAGATAGGTAATAGATAATGATATATAATGAATTACTGGATTTATTGCCTAAAGGTTTTGCTATCAACAGCTTCTTAGAAAGGTCATTTATTAAAATTTATAAGGTTTCTCATAAGTGCCATCACCCAGTTATGATCTTTACAGCTCCAACATTATTTCCTTGGCACAACATGTCATGATACATTTAATTTTAAAGACCCAAGAAAGAATAAAATATCACCAAGGACAAGTTGATAGCAATGAAAAAATATTTTTTCAGGCAATTAAAACCACCAAACTTTTTCTCCCCCTATAGGTTGTATTAGAGTTTTAAGTATCTGCTTTTTATTAAAAAAAAAAATTGAATACACTAATCAGAATGGTTCAAGTATCCTCTCAGCCCTTCATTTTACTGAGATGAGGCTAAGGTTTAACACTTTCTTAGAAGAAAGGGAATAATGGTTTTGAGGAAAAGTAGGTAGTCAGATGTGCCTTGAATAGACATGGCCAGTGGGAGAAAAGCAAGAGAAGAATTACTATTTGAGAAGGGCTTTGTTTTGCAAACCAAATCATTTATTTGGCATTTTTATTCTGACAGTAAAGATCCACGTAAGTGATTTGATATGGGAAGTGACAGAGTTTTATTACCAAAAAAAAAAAAAAAAAATCTGGCCATAGCGTGGAGGGGTAAGGGATGTCGGTAAGGAGATTGTTAAGTGAGCTGTTGCATGACTTCATAGAGGACTGTTAAGTGAAGTAGAAGTTAGGAAAGGATGCCTAGGCTTAAATATTTTTTTAAAAAAAGGGAAAAATCATCAAAGGATTTATATTTGAGGGTTATTTTTATTGAAAAAGAATCAAGAAGTTTAGACCTAAATTTAGTCCTAGACATATGACAAATAGATGCGTTAGTATATTAGGTTAAAAACTCTGTCTTTTTTTTTATATATTCAATGTGAATTAAGATTACCTGACTGACCTGCTGTGAAGAACCATTATGGGACTCAAGTGAGTGGGTGTACTCTAGTACAGTTAGGCTGTGCAGTCAATGTATTTGTATTTCCTTACAAATTTTAGAATTATCTGTTCTAGTTCTATGGAAAATGCCATTGGTATTTTGATAAAGATTTAACTGAATCTGTTGTTTGCCTTGGGTAGTATGGTCATTTTAACAATATTAATTCTTCCAATCCATGAGCATGGTAGTAGCTTTTCAGTTGTTTTAGGTTGTTTTTACTTTCTTTCATCAGTGTCTTACAGCTTTTAGAGTATTTTTTTTTGTCTCCTTAGTTAGATTTATTCCTAGCTATTTTATTCTTTTTCATGCAGTTGTAAATGGGATTTTTTTTTAAAAAAATTATCTATTTAGTGTATATAAATGCAACATATTTCTATACATTAATTTCGTATCCTACAGCTTTACTGAATTCAATGATTAATTCAAATAGTTTCTTGGTAGAATCTTTTGGATTTTCTATATAGAATCATGTCATCTGCAAACAGTGAGAGTTTTTATTCTTCAGTTTATTAATGTGGTATGTTACATTGGTTGATTTGTGGGTGCTGAACCATCACTGCTTCCCTGAGATAAATCCCACTTGATCGCAGTGTATTATCCTTCATTATATTGTTAAATTTGGTTTGCAGTATTGTGTTGAGGACTTTTTTACATCTACATTCATCAGTGATATTAGCCTGTAATTTTCTTTTTTTTTTTTTTTTGTGGTGTCTTTGCCTGGTTTTGGTGTCAGCAAGATGCTGGTCTCATAGAATGAGTTTGAATTATTCCATTGTCTTCATTTTTTTGGCATAGTTTGAGAAGGATAGGCATTAACTTTTCTTTAAATGTTTGGTAGAATTCACATATGAAGTCCTTTCTTTTCGTTTTTTTGATTTTTTTTCCCAGTAATGGTTCAAATTCATTACTGGTATTTGATCTGTTCGTATTTTGTATTTCTTTCAGATTCAGTCTAGGATAATTGTACATTTCTAAAAATTTATCAATTTCTTCTAGGTTGTCCTTTTATATTTTTTAGTTCATGACTTTTCTTATAGTCTTTTCTTTGTATTTCTGTATTTTCTCTTCCATCCTGAGAATTTCATCTTCACTCTTCCCACCCTTTTAATATTGTTTTCTTTATTTTTAATTTTTGTCATTTTAATCACAGAGTGTATTGGTGAGGACTTCCTTTGGCTGATCTTGCTGGGACTCTGCTTTGTGGAGCTGGATGTCCATTTCCTTTTCCTGGTTATAAAATTTTTCAGCTATTATTGTTTCAAATAAGTTCTCTACCTCCTTTCTCTTTCTCTTTTTCTGCGACCTCTATAATACAAATTTTAGTACTTTTTGATGTATTTCCACATGTCCCTTAAACTATCTTTATTTTTAATTTTTTTTTCTTTTATTTATTTTGTTGTTCTTCAGCTTGGTCAGTTTCCACTACTTTGTCTTCCAGTTTTCTGATCTGTTCCTCTGTATTTATCTAATTTACTGCTGATTTCTTCTAGTGCATTTTTCATTTCTGTCATTTTTTAATTCAGCTCTGATTGGTTTATCTTTATATTTTCTGATGATCACTGTGTTCATCTGTTCTTCTGTCAAGTTCACTGGGCATCTTTACATGCATTACCTTGAACTCTTCATAAGATAGATTGCTCATGTCTACTTTGCTTAATTCTCTTGGAGCTTTATCTTACTCCTTTGCTTGGAACATATTTCTTTGTAATCCCATTTTGCTTAATTCTTTGTGCTTACTGTGTGTATTAGGTAGGTTGTTTACATTTTCTGATGCTGTAGAAGAAGTGGTCTTATATGGACGTCCTGGGGGTGCCCAGCAGTACACTCTCCTGCAGTAACCAGAGATATACGATCTAGGAGAGCCTTCCGTGTGAGCTGAATGTGCCCTTCTGTTGTGGTGGGGCCAACTAATGTGGGCCTCCTGGTGGGCAGGGCTGGTTTCTGGCCCAGTTGCCAGACCGGCCCTGACTGGTGTGGGACTGCCAGCCTACAGATGGGCAGGGCTGGACCCTGAGGAAGCTGACTCTCAGGCCTACAGGTCCTAAGACTGGTGCCATCCTATTTGTGAGTGTGACCTGGCTCCAGGGTAGCTGGTTGGGTCCTGGGATGGCTGGCTGCAGGGATTGGGAGTCCCAGTGCTGGTACTTGCCTGTGATGGGCCTGGCCAACCACTTGGACGTTCCATGGCTGAGGCTAGCCTGCTGGTGTGTGATGCCAGTTCCCAGCATGGTTTGTGGGGAGGCGTAAGGAAGTCCAAGGCTGGTGCCCACCCTCCAGTGATCAGGGCGGGGTCCTGGTGCTTATAGGCTTGAGAGAGGACTCCAAAATGGCTCTTGCCCTCACTAGTGTCCTCATTGTGGAATGAGCTCCCCAAAAATGGCTGCTGTCAGCATCTGTGTCCTCAAGGAGAGTCAGTTGCCTCCTGCCTCCCTGAGAGGCTCTCCAAGATCAGCAGGCGGGTCTGACTCAGGCTCCTTTTAGGTGATTGCTCCAGTTCTGCATCTCAGAGCATGTGAGGTCTTGCACACGCCCTTCAAGAGCCGAGTTTCTGTTCCCTTCAGCCCCCCAGCTCTCTTATCTGCAAGCTCCGCTAGCCTTCAAAGGCAGACACTTTGGGGCTTGTCTTCCTGGTGCAGAACCCTTCAGCTGGGGAACTTGATGTGGGGAGAACCTCTGAAATTGTGACTATCCTTCCATTTGTGAGTCACCTAGCAGTGGGTGTGGGTCTTGATGTCACCACACCTCCATCCCTCCTACCTGTCTCTCAGTGGTTGCTTCTTTTTTTTTTTTAATTGAAGTACAGTCAGTTTACAGTATTGTATCGATTTCTGATGTACAGCACAATGCTTCAGTCATACATGAATATATATATATATATGTATATATATATATATATATATATATTTGTTTGCAGATTCTTTTTCACCATAAGCTACTACAAGATATTGAATATAGTTCCCTCTGCTATACAATATAAACTTGTTTATTTTATATATACCGGTCAGTATGTGCAAAACTCAAACTCCCAATTTACCCCTTCCCATCCCTTTTTCCTTGGTAACCTGGTTCCCTGGTAACCATAAGTGTTTTTTCTATGTTTGTGAGTCTGTTTATGTTTTATGTATAAGTTCATTTGTGTTTTTTTTTTTTTTAGATTCCATATATGAGTGATATCATATGATATTTTTCTTTCTCTTTCTGTCTTACTTCACTTAGAATGACGATCTCCAGGTCCATCCATGTTGCTGCAAATGGCATTATTTTATTATTTTTTTATGGCTGAGCAATATTCCATTGTATAAATCTGCCACAACTTCTTTATATGTTTCATTGTGGAAAATCTTTTCTGCTAGATTTCAGGTCATTCTCTTTAATAGCTTTTCTTCAAATAGTTGTAATTTTGGTGTGCCCATCAGGGAAGGTGAACTCAGGGTCTTTCTACTCCACCATCTTTGCCACTCCTCTGAATATGCATTTTTAATCCCTTATTGACAGTAAATCAGAAATGTATATTTTCTTTACGACAACCATATTTTTTTAATTCTGAGAACTGCAGATTCTGATCTCTCAATTCAATAACAGCTTTTCACATAAAAAATACTACATTTAAGTGTATATTGAGGTCACAATCTAATGTGTAATGATAAGTATCTTTGGGGAATTATATTTTACCTTATCATTCTTTTATTTTTTATTTTAGAAAATCATAATATTTGTATTATAGGGACAGATAAAAATGTTGACATCTCCAGTGCATAAAAATTATGTTCCATTGCAAACATTGTCTGATACATAAATGAACAATTGAGATGCATTATTTGGGGACATGGGTATAAAATTTTGTTTGTAACTCTGCAGATTGGGTACATATATATTCTCCTGATATTAATTGCTTTACAGCTCAATTAATTCCAATATTTAGTATGGTTTTTGGAAATTCTGAATGTAAGAATGGACTGTAATCTGTAGATAAGTATTCTATAGCTCTCTCTCTTATGACTCAGATTTGTCACTGTAGAAAAAATGAAGGTTAAAAACAATAAGTTATTTATGCAAGATAAAGAGTATCTATCTGTGGAGCAACCAACATCTCAAGAAAAGAAAACTGAACTAAATTAAAGATTAAACAAGAAAAAATCAACACCATATTATTGACCTTACCCAAACTTCATGATGAAATGGAAAGATTGCATTCCGAGTTATTAACAAACGGGACAGGAGTGTAATACTGAGAATACAGAGCACAGAATGTCACAGGCAAGTCAAGAACAAGATCCTGTAAGAATGCTGTAGAGAGTGAGAAATACCGTATAGATGAAGTTCAATGTTGTTAAAAGTCCTGACAAAAGGGAGAGAGTAGGATTGATCTTTGCAGGTCCATAAAAATTTCTGATAAAAAAATTTGCTTCTTCCAGACCCCAGAAAACAGAAACATAGAGATTTTGTGAATTGCTTTCTGGGAATACAGACACCCAGGATTCAGTTTGGAAGGGTGTTCAACTACAGTAAGTGACAACTTCTGCCCCACCCCCTGCCACTAAATATCAGTACAAATTTGGGAAACTTGATCTTGACACCTATGGACAATTCAGGCACAGAATAAATGCCAGCAAAACAAATCTCTATTTTACTTCTGATTGGAAAATGTCTAGGGGTAGGTAGACCTCTGACTCTGTGATCTTGAAGAGTAACTAAGGTGATGACCCACTTCTCATTTGGGACGGGAGACCTCTAAGTTATTTGAGTAAACATTTCACCATTACAAGGAGTACCTGAAATAGAATAGAAATTGTTTATTCCATGTTAAAAAAAAATACCTTTATCATTCTACTTATTCACACAGAGACATGACACTCTTTAATAAGTTCTAAAACCATGGCTCAAAAATGCTCAGGAGGACAGAGGAACAGCCTCTGAGAACAAAAAATATAATGTCAGAAACAGAATTAAGAAAATAATGATTTGTAAATATATAACACATGATAAGTATTATAAATACTTCTGATTGGATAAAGTAAAACTTATGACTGAAATAAGCATAATCTTCGTCACCAAACCTTTGAAGTATGGAAGCTATTTCTTGGAATTAAAGCGGTGTTTTACAATTAAATAATGCTCTGCAGGTACAAAATGATTTTATGTAATCTTATTTTATTTGATTCTCCCTCTGATCCTTTGAAATAAATGATGCCTTTGACAATATTATTTGAAAATAATAAAATTGAATATCAGAGAGGGTTATTGAATTTTCCCTAGGTGTATGACTCTCAAATGAGATCCATTGCTTTAAACCCCAGAGCTCTGCTTCTGAAATGACCTGCCTATTAACGACATGTCCATATGGATTTGGAATGGGAATGGGCTGAGAAATCATTACAATTGGAAAAAAAAAATGGAGCCCAGGGAAATTTAGCAATTTGTCCAAATTTATACATCAAATTATTGTCAGACCTCGGATTAAGACTTAACCAAATTCTACTTCCAGAGTAACTCTAGGTCAAATAAAATAAAATGTTGCTTTATAAGTTAGTAACAAACTTAAAATTCATTTAACTAAAAAGATACATCATCTATCTATCTATCTATCTATCTATCTATCTATCTATCTATCTATCTATCTATCTGGTTTATGAATTACCGTGTCAATAAGTACAACTGAAAGATTTAAGAAGTATCCTAGCATCATCTTAATGTTTTAAAGTTGATCTCCAGATGGGCAAATGTTTCACAGAAGATGTGCCTTTTGTAACTATTCGAAAGTACTTTGTTGGATAGGTTAGCATGTGGCATTTATTGTATTAAATAAATGGGATGAAGTCAGACAAAGTGTATTAGTTGGCTATAAAGCTTAATTGCAAAATTAAATTTCTCATGCATGCCAGAATTTCAAAAAATAAATAATGAAATTCTGCTTTGTTAAAAAGTCTTACAATTGACTAGTAGGCACATTACAAGAGAGATGCAGAGAGGCAGGAAACCAAATAATTATTTGCTTGCAGAATCTCTGGTGCATATTCTTGTCAGCGGGAACACCTATCATGTACAAGGTCATGATACTGTTGTCATTAGGTTAAATGCACCAATTAGTATTTTCTTTCAAATTGACCTAGAGAGAAATATAACCAGAAAGTTTTAGCAAGCTGGAATTTTATAAGATTGTGTTAAATGATAAGTGTTTTGTTTTTTTGCTCCCCCCACCCCCAAATGTTCAGCTTCCTACCATTTTCCTTTGTTTGGTTTTCTGGGAAATGTAACATAATTTCCATTGAGGCATAACTTGCATCCTGGTCCTGATGTTTTATTTTGGTGTAGGGCAGAGAGACTCTTATTAAACAAACCTTTTTGCCTTCTCTGTTTCATGCTTTCTTATTGGAGGTGTAGGTTAGGGGATGAGAGGACAAACATCCTGAATAGTGACTTTGGAAGGAGAAGCTGATCTTGAACAGCCTGGTCCCTCACTCTCTTCCCCTTAAGAGTTTGCTGACCACAGAGAGCATGGAATTTAATCCTGAAGCTCAGTATTAGGGAGTTCTCTCTCATACAGAAAAAGCCAGATTCTCAATACCAACTTTATCAATGATAAAAGTGGTATCTTGGTCCTCAGCGGCTTTAATTACTTGTCAGATAGGCACTCATATAGAGAAGCAGGATGGGCATTTACTGGACTCCTTAAACACACATTTGTTGCATTGATCTGTGTGTCTCAGGAAATAAACCAAGGAAAGCAGAACTGTATGGGACAAAATCTAAATGGAGAGGTTGAGTTTTCTCATGTGGCTAAAACCCAGGACTTGGGTATGTTATAAGGGAGCTTTGATCTTGATAGTTTATAAAAGCTTAAAATGGGTCATGTGACTATCTTATGCAAGTAGCTGATTTACTAGTGCTAGTTAGAAGAATGGCTGGAAGCCTTAGATCACATGTGGTATTGACCTTGTCAGTTCACCACGGCTTATGCCAGACTTGTTTATTGGAAAGGAATATAATTCATAGAAGGGAGTTATGTACGTGCAAGTCCTAGTGCAAAGTTGCAGGCTTCAGCAAAGACACTGGACCACTTGTGCCTCAGGCAGATGTGCAGAGAACCCCTTGGCCACATAGACTGACATGGCCAAGGGGTCCTCCAACATACTTTTTAACCAAGTAAGGTGCCTCAGCGGATATTAGTCTACTGAGCCTCGGCAAGTAAAACCTAGACATCCATGTACATGATCATAACCACATTATGGGAATTCGAAGATGCAACTTGCAATTTTACAAGATTGATCTTGCAGAACCAGGCATAAACATGACCACATGAAAGAGGTCTGTGAGTTAGTTACTTTGGCAGATAGTGGGTTGGGAAGATCTTAGTATACAGTGGCAGCTGAATCCAGGGGAAATGGTTTTCTGCAGACATGTCCTTTAGACATTACAGTGTGGAACAATATTTCCATCTTTAATTATCTGGGCACATGGGTTCTAAGGGTGCTACAGAGTGGGCTCCAGTTGTCTCTGCACTTGTTTACACAGAGGAAAAACTGCCTTAGAAGGTGGGGTTCTGAGATATAACACATCACATAGCCAAAGGTAGGGTTACAATCAGAACCACCTTTAAGCTCAGGGAATAGGCAGTTCTACTTATAGACCCCACCCTGGCCCTTCATAAGCTACACACAAGTATATTCAGAACCTCAGGATATTCTGCCCAAATGGTCCTGTACCCACTTACAAAGATTGCAGAGCCCTTCCCTAGATCCCTCTTCCTGGGGGCTCAAGGTAGTGGGTGTACATCACCCTACATCTAAGGCATAGCCGAGTAGTAAATATTTACTGTTGCTGGAATCAAAGGCAAGTGGGTGGAGGGGATGAGGAAGGTTCCCAGGGTCAGAAGCTGGCTCAGTCCATAGTCCATGTTTTGGTTTACATTCCTTGAATTTTGCTAACTCTGAATTTGTGGCTTACATTCAGCCTCAGTTTCCTTTGAAGAATGTGGAATATGATGCTGTTAGGGCACAACCTGAGACAGGGCATGGAGGGACACACAGTCAGGGAGATCTGTTAATCTCAGACTTTTGGGACTGTTAAAGCAGGCAGAGAGCCAGATATGAGCAGAGAAAGCGAGGCACAGGCCAAATGGCAGGAAACCATACATCTTGAGAACAACAGAGGTCCTTGGACAGACAGAGAAAAGCAGGAAGCTCTGGATTGATAAGAGATCACACATTTTTGGGGTGACAAGTGTCCTGGAGGCAGACAAAGAAAGGTGGGAAAAGGCAGGAATCTCCAGTGTCTGAACATGACCTTTTGCTCATTATGCCCTCATTTCAATAAAATTAGCCTTGCAGATTGAAGTACCCATTATGCACTGACACCAAGACACTTCTGATCCAGACTAAATAAGGACAAAAATCCTTCCTCCCCTAAGGAAGGTGAATCTGGGATGAAAATCAAGGACTGTGACCCCAAGCCCTTCCCTCTCCAATGAATATTCTGCCCATTCGTTTTTACACCTCATGTAACCAACTTGACAGAGAAACCAGCACAGCTGCTCACTTGAGCCTGCCCGCTCTCCCCACTCTCCCCTTGAGAGTGTACCTGTAACTTAATAAATTCTTACTTTACATTCTTGACCTCTGTGTCTCATCTCTGAATTCTGTGGTGAGGCAAAACCCAATTGCTGTCAACAGGATGAGGAGAACCTCAGGGGAAGTCATATGTGGGGTTGTTCAGGTACAATTTCCTGGGCCCCAGGAATGTTAGGAATGGGTCTGAAAAGAACACCGTTTTGTCCTAAGGCTGTTAATGCCTACATGTAAGAGAGTCTCAATGTTACATTAGTGAATAAAGCACATATTCAGTTCCTTGAAGAAGTGTCAGAAACCTTTTGGAAAGTAAGAGGTTTAGAATGTTGCAATAGACTGAATATTTGTGTGCTCCCCAGATCTTAACCCCCAGAGTGATGGCCTTAGGGGGTGGGGCCTTTGAGCAGTGATTAGGCCACCAAAGTGGAGCCCTCAGGAATGGGATTAGTGCCCTTGTAAAAAGGACACCAGAGAGCTCTCTTACCTTCTTTTTCACCATATGAGGACATAAGAAGACCTGCAACCCAGCAATACAGAAGAGACTCACCAGAACCAACCATGCCTTCCAGCCTCCAAAACTGCAGGAAATAAATTTCTGTTTATAAGCCACCCAGTCCATGGCACTTTTTTTTTTATAGCAGACAAGCTAAGAGAGAAAGACTTAATAAGAAATAAAAATTGTTTAAATGGTCGCTTCAAATACATTTTGTTTAATAGTATGTTGCAGTTGTCAGTGTCTCAAATGCCACTGTTAGAGAGAAGGCATGTCTCCTCAGATACAGTCAAATGAATAGGGGTTGATGTAGCGGACCAGCTTGTGAAGGTAGAATGAGGCCTGTCTTGATAGAATTTTGACCTCTGAAAAGAGAAGAATGATAGTTCTGACTGACCACAATCTCAACATTTAAACCCAATGTATTAAGATATCCAATTTGACTGATGATACAAGCCAAATGTGCCAGTACTATCTTTATTGGTAACAAAGGTGATATTTGACCCTAATCTAAGGTACTGCTGTCTTTATTTCTTGGCTTGTTGGAAAGGGTCTCTGATTAAAAAGGCAGAGGAAAGAGGTACTCGAGGTATAACAGTATCTTGCTGGTATTTTTATTAAACTTATTAAACTTCTTGCTCCAAACTAAATTTAAATTTTTAGAAAATGATTATTAATGAAATAACTAACTCCCAGATCCATTGGCCCATTTCACCAAGGTTTAAAATTTTGCCACATTTCTGTTATCTTGTTAGTCTCTTGGCCTCTGTCTCTCTCTCACTCTGTGAGCCTACATCTGTATAATAAAACATATGGCATATATTGTACTTTTTCAGTTTCTCCTTTGCATAATTAATATTTTTCATTTGTTATTAAAAAGTAATTTGAGGGAAGATACCTGAAGCCCATGTAAATACCTTCTATCTCATCAAAGCAATATTTGCACTGAACAAAGTTAGGTAAGAAGACTTTATTCAAGGTTATTATAAAGGGTAGAGAGATTAGAATGTAACAAAATTGTAACCAAGCAGAACTCTATGAGGCCTTCCCAGGACAGACCCCTGTCCCACATCCTCTGCCTTAGCTCCTCTCTGAAGTAACTTGATAATAGTATATGGTGCACATTTCCTAAGTTATTTTACAGATGCTAAAACCCACACCAAATGGAAGAAATTAACTACTTGATGACAATGAGCACAGAGCCCCCAGACCTACTGGAGCCTAGGGATTGATAATGTTAACCCCTGTGACACTGCCCTGTTACCTCACCATCAACCAGAGAATTGTGCGTGAGCTGATCACAAACCCTGTGACCCACCTCCCTCACATGGCCTTTAAAAATGTTTCCCTGAAACTCATCAAGGAGTGAGGGTGTTTTGAGAATTAGCTGTCCCTGCAATTGTCTGGCACCTGCAATAAATGCTGCACTTTCTTTAACCACAACCTGGTGTCATTAGATTGGCTTTACTGCACATGGGCGAGTGGACTCAAGTTTGGACTCAACTCTGTTGAAAAGATGATTGGAGAATGTTTAAGAGCTGGGGTGGGGTTGGTTGATCATATTTCTTATTGGCTTTACCACCCCCCCCCCAAAAAAAAACTTTCTTGTATCTTCATGACAGGAGGCAGTTTTAAAACTTGAAGGGAGTTGCCCGCTAAAACCAGCCTCTGACCCTCCCACAGAAGTTGGGAGACAGGGGCATTGTCTTCACTGATGATTGTGTTTTGAAGGAAGGTCCTTGAGAAAGAGGGCTTTGAGTTTTAAAACTATCAGAGGCTTTTTAAGAAGATTTACATCTTAAAGAAACAAAGAAGGAATTTGCATTCCAAGTTTTCTAAAGTAAAGGTACAAAGAAAAGTTAAATCAGGGGACCTAGAGGCAGGAAGTAGCCACCGGCCCAGGGAAACAGTAAGCCTTTTTGGTGAAGATCGTCAAACTTCCCCTTTCTAGATTTTACAACCATTAATTTTACCAGATTTTTTTTTTTTTGGTTGATACACTTTATTTTTTGAGCAGCTTTATGCTCCCAGCAATATTGAGAGGAAGGTACAGAGATACTTCACATATTCCTTTACTCCAAACATGCATAACATCCCTCACTTTCAACATCCCCCACCAGAGTGGGACGTTGTGACCACTGATGAACCTACCTTGACACATTTACGATCATCCAAGGTTCATAGTTGACATTATGACTCGTTCTTGATGTACATTCCATAAGGATTGGAACAAATGTAAAATGACACATATTCACTGTAACAGTATCACAAAATAGTTTCACTGTCCTAAAAGTCCTCTGGGTTCTACCCATTCATTTATTCCTCTTCTACAACCCCTGGCAACCACTGATCATTTTACTGGTTCCATAGTTTTTGCCTTTTCCAGAATGTCATAATTTGGAATCATACAGTATGTAGCCTTTTGAGATTGGCTTTTTTTTTTTAACTTAGTAATATGCATTTAAGGTTCTGGCTTTTCATGGCTTTTCATGGCTTGATAGCTCATTTCTTCTTAGCACAGAATAATATTCCATTGTCTGGATGCACTGTAGTTTATTTATCCATTCACCTACTGAAAAATGTCTCAGTTGCTTCCAAGTTTTGGTAATTATGAATAAAGCTGCTATAAACGTCCATGAGCAGGTTTTTGTATGAACCTAATTTTCAAGTAGTTTGGGTAAGCACCAAGGAGCACAATTGCCCGATCATATGGTAGAAGTATAGCTCAGTGGTTAGATTACATGCTTAGCATGCACCATGTTCTGGGTTCAATCCCCAGTATCTCCATTAACCAAAGAAATGAAAATAAAAGATAGTGATATAGGTATGCTTATTGCTTTTGGATATCTTTGCTTCTAGGTCTCTTTCTTCATCAGTCAGAGCAATGTAGGTTGATACTTGCTTTTTTCTGACTTTCCTTATTCTGCACTTGGATCTCCCCTTTCCACAGGGAATTACCCTGGCTCCTAACACATCACTATATTTACTCATTTGTTCAGTATGACAATATACATAGAATCACGAATCATTTCAGAATTACTATACCTGTACCACAATAGCAAACAATCCTACTAAGACAGTACAATGTTTTGGTTTGCTTTTTTTAGACTAAGTGTGTACAGTTAAAGCACTATGTCAAAAGTTACTTGACTTAGATTATGTTTGCTCCACCTTCAGTATGGTTACATAATTCATTTGAAATGGCTTTGGGTTCATTCGTTTCTGTTTACATTAAATTTTAAGGCTTTTTCTCCCTTCTCTCTGTGTTGATTTATTTATTTTAAATATGGAGAACAGTAACATGTTCCTTAAAGTCAAAAGTATAAGAAAAGTAACACTTAGAAAAATGCTATTTTGTCCCTATTTCTTCCACCTCATTCTCCTCTACCACACAGGAAATCAGTTTCATTAATTTTGGTTTATTCTCCCTATGGACCTTTTTGCAAATACAAGATGTCATATACACAGCACACACACATACACACACACACACACACACACACACACACACATTGTTTTGCTTGTTTATTTCTCCTGCTGTTTTACACAAAGGAATCATATTGCATTTGCCGTTTTGGAACTTAATTTTTTTTCCATGCTAATGGGTGGGATTTCTATTTCTTTTGTTTTGATTTTAGATTACTTTTTTTTTTATTTAACAATATATGCTAAGAAGCATCCTACAGCATCTCATATAGATTATCCTCATTCTTTCTTATTTCTGCATAGACAGCATAGCATATATTTACCTTAGCATTGGTGTCAACCAATCTCATCTGTCTGGTAATTTAGGAAACGTACACTCTTTCATAATTAAAAAAAATGCTAGCAACGACATTACTTTGGTTATATTTCTCCAATATCACAGACATTTATTTTAATGGAAGATAAAGAGAACAACCTTTTAATCAACACAAAAGTTATTACTTTCTCTTACATTATGGAAGTTATCTAAGCCAAACAATTATTCTGATTTTATGATAAATAAATCTGTCTCATAAATAGACATTCATGTAAAAGTACTATATGCAAAATTCTACAAAATTGAACTTGATAATACACTGGACAGTGAGTAGAAAGACAGAGAGTATATGTACTTACATATATGCACATAGAAATGTGGAATCCAAATGCCTATTTAATATATTTACATCTGAAGTTACAGATTTGCTCAGATTGTTGAAGGGTTTTATTCACTTATTTAGTTAGCTGGTCAATATTTAACAAGTGAACATGCTTTATACCACTGAGCTGGGCTCTTCTGTCTTTATAACTCGGTATGTATAATCTATTATAGTTCAGTATTATAGTCTCAATACTTTAAATCGAAAAACTCAGTTGATACTCTTTTTAACAGAACAAAAATAATGACCAATGAGGTGATGATGTTGTACATTGTTCTAATTTTCAGGTGTCTAATTAAGCTTCAGATAATTTTGTTTATTCTTATTTTTACCTGTTATTACATAACCAGGTAATTCAGGGTGCAAACTATCATAATAAATGTCTAGAACCATGTTCATGGCATAATTTACCTCAGATGTCATTGTTACATAGATTCCATTATTAGTCATAAAATAAATTCTAGGAAAAATTTGATGCTATTCTTATCCATTTACAGTTGTTACTGTTACAAGCCCTTGAGGGGGTGATGTTAATATTCTTTTAGTGAAATCATTGCCTAAAGTTGGGAAGTTATGAATTAATTTTTTTTCTTAAAAGATTGATCAAAAGTGCTCATGGAAATAATGATGTAGCAAAGACACTTGTCACTGAACAATATTTTAATCACCAAGTTACTCTCCTGTAACAGTAATATCTCACTGTCCTTACTGTGTAGTGTTTTCTGTGTTTAGTACTCTCCTATTTAATCCTTGCAAGTATCAGATAAGGAGTTTGCTGAGACAGTTCCACAGTTTTGGTTTATACATATTGCCAAAATGTGGTTCCTAATGTTTTATATATATGTGTATACAGTCATGTGGGGGTGGTGTGAGAGAGAGAGAGAGAAAGAGAGAGAATGAATGTGTCAAGTGAACAAGTCAATTTAAAAAATCCAGCAGTGTTTGTTCCTTCAGTTTAATGGAGATATGTTCAAGATAGTCTTCAAAACTATGAAAATACTCTCAGAGTATGTTCAGTTTAAATACCAAAATCACCAGAAAATACTGATGAAATTTTTAATGCAGTGTAGATTATATGGAAGAAATAGAAGATGGTCCAAGGAGAAAGGCCATCAAATAGATCTTTATATGACAAGGTATTTGACAGAATCACCCATCATCTAGGTATTATTCAAGTTTACATTAATTCAATGGTAGATAATGTACAGAAAGAACATTTGAGCTTTCCTGATATTTTGGATAAAAAATAAGAGCTGAAGAAAAGGTTCATAAATCAGTAGCCTGACATCAGTGGCCTGCCATATATACTCCATATGTAAGATAAAAATAGATAAATAAAATAAATCTCACCCATGTACATTTTATGCTACAGTAAATAAAGTTAAATGGAAACTTAAAGAACAATCCAAATTTCATGAACATTGATGTCTTAGAATAAATAATATAATTAGCAATAATAAATATTACATTGCACTTTGTACCTTACGTTCACAATTCTTTAAAATTGTAATGGAGTAGCAATGCTTTCTGCTTGTGCACAACCTTATATTAGTCCAAAAATATCTGAGTATATGCAAAAGTAAATATCCTCAAGCCCTTCCAGTGATATAATGGCCTTAAAATAAAAAAAAAAAAAAGGTTCACATTACTGATTATCTACTGTGTGCCAGAGACTGCAAAGATCTTTTCCCACATTTCCCACTGAACCTTTTAGAACTCTGTGTGGCAAGTACTATTATGTTCCTCATTTTCCAAATGAGAAAACTGAGGCACAATTTCTTTCAAATTAGTGGCAGAGCAGATATTGAAACCTTAAGCAGTTTGATTCCAGATGTCAGTGAGATTAATCTTGATTTAGGTTTTTGGTTTTTGTTTTTTCTTTTCTTCTGAATCCTTCAGCTCTTATAGAACAATAGTTAAGGGGGAAAATAAAACTTCAATATTCTTGAGTCACAAAGTGAAAAGCTCCAAATTAAGTTAGCAGGCAGTGAGAAATGGTTGATGATTTTCGGATAAGTAATGTGAGAAGAAATAAAAGATGATTTATCAATTAAGATGTATTAAAGGGAGATCTAGATTGGAAAGATGAATGAACAAGAAAGCTATTTTAATAATCTTATATACAACAAAAATTAAATACAGATGCTGATAATAGAAAAATTATGGGCACAAATTGAACAAGAATTATGAGAGTAGTTTTTAGAAGGGTTAGCAATTGATCCTGGGCAGTCATCCAAACCAGAGATCTTCAAAAAAGACTGATGAAAATGTGTAACTAGAATGGTGTGAGGGATCTAGAATTAATTTTATCTAAATAAGGGTAATACGAGGTCATAGAAATGGATAAAACTAACAAACAAAACTTTTTTTGAGTATAAACAGTAAACCTGAGAACAGAACTTTAGGTAAAATAATCATCATTTATAGGAGCTCTGGAGCAATGGAAGCAAAGGAAATAAAGAAGTTACTAAAAGGTAAAAGAAAGAATGTTACACATGAGATAAAAGGGGAAACATGAAATTCCTGGAAGACAAAGGGGATTGTTTAAAAAAGAGGAGAATGTACCACGTCAAACTAGAGCGAGCTCAGGGCTACTTATTTGATGTCAATACTTTAATGAGTTAAAATGAGTTAAAAAATCAGATACTTTTACTAGAGACATTGTCATCAAATACATGTGTATGGTGGAGAGTCATGAATCAATGAAACAAATAGAAATCTGTAATAAATCACCTTTCCTTAATTTGGAGTGCACTGGAGTTTATTTTTAAGCTGAAATATTAAAAAAAATTGTATGCACATTTTAATGTGAAAATAATCCATTACTTACATTTGATATTCTTGGGATCCACAATCCAAAGTAGGAAAGTACAGTTTGGGAAGGAATAAAGTACATACTTCTCTTTTAAATACAGAGGTTGGGGAAGCGGGAACAGGATTGTGACGATAAAGAAATTATTTTGAGCTGGAGAGAAGGGAATTGAGGGAAATCATATTGGCAACTTGGATCCCATGAAAATTAGTAGGTGGGGACACTTACAGAGTAGAGGTCAGGGGTTGCAGAAAAGTGGAGGAGACAGTTTGAAAACTCTGGAATGAGTAACTTCTCAAGAAAGTGCTACAAGATGAATCAGGGGATAAGGAAACATACATTATTTTATGATCCTTTTCTGAGCTACTCAGTAGCTCTAGTAGAGGAGGGTACAGTGGGAAGTGGATATTGCTGCAGACTTGGAGTCAACCAGGCAAGAAAAATAGAAATTGTATTTTGGTGATACATTCTAGACTCCTCGAGTATACTGTTGAAGTGGCTGACCATGAGTTGAAATTTGGCATGGAAGCAAGTGAAACTCAGAACAAGAAATGATAGACTGAGTAAATGTTCAGTGTTTGTTATTTTAGCAATACGAAGAGTATGAAAAAGTAAGTTGATAGTAAAGCAGGAAAGAAATCGTTTAAAAGAGTTACATGAGAATAGAGAGGAAATTTGACTTTGTGTTGGGGAAGTAAACACATTTTTAGATCATAACATTGGCTCCACGACAGTACTCGGTTGAAGTATAATGAATAAGAAAGTCAGAGGCCTACAAATACGGGGAAACAGTGAGTATGAGAAATGTGTGTTAGAATCGTCAACAATGTGGCAGGTGAAGTTTTGAAGAATAATGATTTTAAAAAGAGAGAGTAAAGGGGAAAGGTCCTAAAATACCCTAAAGAATTTTGAAAAGGAATTATTAAATGGGAAGAATCATCCTTTCTGATATTAAGGCCCAGAATCTAGCGATAGTAACCAAGACAGCGTGGCGTTGCTGCAGACAGAGACACGCGAATGAATGCAACAGGATGCAGAGCCCAGAGAGCTGATCACAATAAATACGTCCGATTAATTTTTGAAAAAAAGAAAAATTATATTACATTGAATTGATATATTATTCAACAAAGGAGGGAAAGCCTTTTCAACAGATACTGCTGGAACATTGAGGATCCATCAGCAAAAAATGAACCTTTTCCTAAAACATAACCTTACTCAAAAATTTTGTCAAAATGGATAATCAACTTAAATGTAAAATATAAAACCATAAACTTCTAAAGCAGAATGTAAAAATCTTTGGGACTCAGGACTAAGTAAAGAGTTTTTATGCTTGACATCAAAAGCTCAATTTTTTAATATAAAATTGATAAGTTAGACCTCATCAAAATGAAATACTTTTGCTCTGTGAAAGAGCCTGTTAAAAGCGTGAAAAGACAAATGGCAGACTGAGAAGACCTATTTATTAATCACATATCTGACAAAGGCCTTGTATACAGAATATATGGCTGACTCTAAAAACTCAAAAAATAAATTCATTACAAATAGGAAAAAACCAAAAACAAAACAACAACAAAAAACATGCACAGACATTTCACTAAAGGGGATATACAGATGGAAACTAAGCATGCAAAATGATTCTCAACATCATTAGCCATTAGAGAAATAAAAATTAAAACTATGAGATATAACTATACACGATCATAATGGATAAAATGAAAAATAATAATTCCAAATGTGGGCAATGATGTGGAGAAACCAGATCACTTATACGGTAGCAGAGGAAATGTAGAATAGTACAATTATTTTAGCAGTTAGTCTAACAGCAAGTCTAATTCATAACAACTTCAGCAGATACATGGTTAAACAAACTGTTGTACTTCCATGGAATATATTCAACAATAAAAAAGATTAAACTATTGACACATACAACAAATTGGATGAACCTTAAGTGAAAAAAAACCAATCTCAAAAGGATATATATCAAATAATTCCACATATGTAACATTTGAAAAATATTATAATTATAGAGATGGATAACAGGTTACTGGGTGGCTGTATTTGGTGGGGAGGTGGAGAGAATGGATGTGGTTATTAAGGGATGATGACGGAGTCTTTTGATTGTATGATTTGATGGACCACACACACACACAAATGAGTGCATATATAACCAGTGAAATCTGTTAACCTCTATGCATCAATGCATCAATGTAAATTTCTTTATTTCCAAAATGTACTATAATGCATAAGAAGTTAACACTGTGAAGGGGTGGGAAAATGCTATAATGCTGTAAGAGACTTTCCTGTGCATTTCTTTGTGACTACCCATGTCTATACTGATTTTTTTTAAATAAAAAAAGTTAAAAAAATAGAGTGTGGGAAAAAATATTGTATTAAAAAAAAGATGTTGGGAATTTGGGATAAAACAAGATTTTGAAAGTTGGAGTTCATTATAAGGGAGAAGTAGAGTCGATTTTTTTAAATGAGCAGGATAAATTCTGGAAGACTAGAGAGGGAATAAGGGAATTATTTAATAAAAGCAGTCAATAATAGTTTCTGAAGCATTGTATTTGGAGTACAGCTATGTTCATTTTTCCAAGGACAGCTCCATTCCAGAAGACAATGAATTCAAGGGAAATCAAAAATCAAAACTATCAACGTAGAGTTATGTCTGTGGAAAGAATGAGAATATATAGAATGGATAATCTTGATAGAAACTTTAGACCTGAATATTGTATAACATGGTACTTCAGTAAACAAGTAAGTGGATTTGGGTTACCTTATATCAATGTCCTTTAATTTGATAAACTTTTTACTGTTCAATTAGTTAAACTATCTAACAACCTAAGATGAAAGATTGTCTAAAATACTTACTAATAAAAAGGTATCCCCATGTTTTTTGCAGCATTACAATAGCCAAGACAAAGAAACAAAGTGTCCGCTGATGGATGAATAGACAAGGAAATTATGGTATGTACAAAAGAATATTACTCAGCTGTAACAAAAGTGGAAATCTTGCCATTTGTGACATGGAGGAACCTTGAAGTTATTATGCTATGTGAAAAAGTCAGACACAGAAAGACAAATGCCATATGATCTCACTTATACATGGATCCTGGGGAAAACAAAACAAAACCCTCAGATACAGAGAACAGATTGATGGTGGCCAGAGGTGGAGGGAGTGAGGTGGACTGAAAATGGATAAAGGTGGTCAGAAGGTACAAATTCCCAGTTATAAAATAAATCCAGGGAATGTATGGAGAGCTGTATCACATACAGTTAACAATACTGTATTTTATATTGAATTTTGCTAAGAGAGTAAATCTCAAAAGTTCTCATCACAAGAAAAGCAAAAAATTTGTAACTGTGTAATGTGATGAATATTAATTAGGCTTATTTTGTGAATCAGCTCATAATATATACATATATCAAATCATTATGTTGTCCACCTAAAACTAGTATGTTAGAAGTCAATTATATCTCAATTTAAAAAATTAAATAATGTTCAGCTTTTTTTGTATTTTCCTTGTAAGGAAATACTCAATATTACTTAGATAATTAATTTTAATAAAAATGAATATCAGGAGAAGAACATGATGGTATGATTTTTCTCATATTGTACAATCAGTAAAAATTTTGTTGGTAAGATACAAGGAATTAAAGAAGTATAAAGATAATGCAAGATGATAAAGATTACACTTTCAGACAGTTACAATAATATAAATTAAATCTATAATAAATGATTTCAAATTAAGCTATCCAATGACTGATGGTTAGCTAATAGTGAAAAAAGTGCTTTTACATTAAAATGCTAATTTCTAGATGAGATCAATCTTCTAATAGAAATCACAAGTTATTAGGCATTTGATATGAGTGTAAAATGGTATTAAATTCTAAACATAACTAATGCTAAAATAAACTATGCAGTTTATTTTGTCAATATTTTTGCTTGGGAAGTTTTTAATAAATATATAAATTACAGTAGATTTTTCATTTAATACATTTTTCTTAAAAGAAGCTTGTGGTAATCATCAAACTGTCACTTTTAACTGCAAGATTTTCCCAATCATCATGAAGTTATTTGCAATATTTTAGTAGACAAAAACAGATGACCTCCATCATTTATTATATATAATATTTTGCCAGACACACACATTTCTGAGTTACCAAGTAACATAACCACAATTGATTTGAAACGTTTCAGAAATAGTGATAGCAATTGCATGACTGAAGAAGTATTGTTAGGATAAACACACCTTCATGAGTTAAGAAACAAGCATTTTATTATTATAACAGAATTTTATGTATTTTAATATGAGAAACTATCTTAAAATCTTAGAATGTTTTATTCTTTGGGACAAAATGAGTATATGTGAAAATTTATATATATTTAAAGGGTGAAATACACTGAATATATTTTATCACTTTAATGAAAATTGATGTTGGCATCTCTCTAATTTCTGCAGAAATATTCCTCAATTTATTATATTATGGACATATTTTTATATCAGTATAATATTTTCAAATAGTGTTAGGTTGTACATAGAAGATAGGACAGATTTAATTAAATACAGAAAAATGAAAAAAATCACAAATTGTGGATTTTCAGTACAAAATATACTTAATAAACAATATTAAATATTCATATTTTAGTCATCCTTGGCTAGAATCTTAAGAATTTTTGTCTATAATGAAGTTCTGAAGGTCTATCTTCTCTCTGAAATTACAGGAAGAAAACAAGTTTCTAAGAAAAGATAACTGTTTCCATTTCAATTATTTGATTAGGATAAAGGTCTAAGTCATCAATGACCTAAGGAAAGATTAATTTTCAACTCATTCCTGATTTTGAGTTGTTAGTAAAAGAAAATTTAACCATAGTTAATTGTACTAAAGAAAGTCACTAGAAATCCCTAAGAACATGTTACAGCATGTAAAAACTTCAGAAACAGGTAAATACATCCATACATAAAGGTATAAATGCCTACTCAACAGACAGACATACATGCATTTGTAAGATACCAAGTTTATATGACACTTAAAATTATCTTCTTATTGTGACACATGTACTTGTTTTTCTTAAATAGCTAAATAATTTTAATTTACTTAAATTTGCTGGTGTGGTTTTCCCCACAGAAAAAGCTTTCGGTTTATTCTTCTAATCTAGGTAAAGTTTAAAAATAAATTCCAGTTTTCCTTTGCTATAAAATATGTTTTATTCTCTTTGACTGTAATCCCTTAAACAGTTTCTTGGTGATACGACACCCCATATAAAATCCAATTTTGCACAGCATACTGTCTAAAATTTAAGAGCTTGTCCACACTAAGGGCTAATTCAGGGTAGGTTTTTCTTAGATGGAAATGAACAGTCCATTCAACCTTATTTAACTGCCATTTTATCACAAATTGAAGGCAAGACTGGAGAAGCAGGAATAAAAATGTTTACAGCCCTGGCCCTTCAGGGAGCTTGTGAGTCTTTCCAAGCTGCTTGTTTTAATACAAACTAGTGAAGAGTCAACAAGTATCTTAACAATTTTCTTTAAATCAACATATACTTTAAAACATTTTTTTACACAGATTGTTTTTATTTTAAAAGAAACTCCAAGCATAAATTTTGATAATTGTTGGTATTTTATAAAGTCTGCATATATTTTCAAATATTCTTTCTTTTTCTAGCAATCAATTTGCTATATTTTGTAAGATACTTAATATCATTGATTATATGCATAATTTTATACCTTTAAAAGTATCTATTATAATACCATAATTCACTAATTCTTGTGTAACTAAGAAGTATAATATGCACGTACCATGTGAAGATATTAGAAATGATGACACTTGATTAAATTGCTCCTCTGAAATACATTTTCTAAAAAAATACAGTAAATTTGCTACTAATAACAGTATGCTAAAATTAATACAACATACTATTACAACCTTTATTACAATATATTATTACAATACAACACTCCTTTTAAGCCACTCATTTCCGAATCATCTAAAACTTCTCATAACTACTGGTTTTCAGGCAAAAATATCAAGCACATGTCCAGAGCAAAACAAGTAACTCAATTATGCACTGTACATAAAAGAGGCAAAATTAGACGGGAATGATTTTTCGTAGCAGTGTATTTCAATTTGTAGAAAAATAATCAATTAAATATCACAATACATTTCAAGAAGAGAAGAGAAAATGAGGCCGAAGTCAATTGAAGAGTGAATATTGAGTGTTAGCTAAAAGCAGCAATGGAAGTAAGCTATTGTAATTAAAAGTATTAGAAGAAAAAAATTAACATTCTAACTCCTTTCCTAACTAGTTTTGGAATCTTAGGCAAGCTACTTACACTCTCTGGGCTTCGGGTTCCTCATCTATAAAATAAGAGGGTTGAACAAGCTGATTTCCAACCATTATTTTTAAAATTTTTATTTACTTACTTGGGGGGTGTAATTAGGTTTATTTATTTATTTATTTATTTATTTATTTTTAGAGGAAAAATGTGCTTGTGCATGCTAAGAGTGCCCTCTACCACTTGAGCTATATCCTCCCCTTCCAACCATTATTTAAAATGTGATTCTACCAGCTAAATAAAACGACAATACAGTTGGCTAACATTTATGTGCCCGTGTCTCCCCTTCAAGGAGAAGAACATAAAATACGGGGAAAGCCTGCAACCACCCTGGAAACCAAAAGCAGCGTGGCCTCCATAACTTGGGGTTTCTGCCAGTGATAGGACAGTCGCTACCAGATTGAAATCAGCTGAAATCTAGCCTGTGTTTGATCCTGTGGTGAACCCCAGGAATGAATGACACCTTAGAGAGGCTTTTACTTGGTACAAGAGGGTCATCCTTTTTCATGTCTGTCATTGGCTGTGATGTACTCTTTAGAGAAGTTGTAACCTCCCAGGAATTTCCAGGTGGGACTGTGCCCTTTGGTCTTGGAAAATTTCCCCTGTAATGAGCACAGCTGTGAGCTCTCAGCAGCCAATACTCAGAGCAGCAGAATGTGTGAACCTTCACAGCACAGGGAACTGAGCAGACAACTAATAGCATCTATAACTGGCCTGTTGTAGAAGATACAGTATTGACATTTATTTAGAATCTATTTTAAAGTATCAGGATGATCAAAAAAAGCTTCCCTGAATTTCAAAATCTAACAAACAAATGTCATTTAGAGGAATACATTTTCACTGTTAAATTTCAAGCATGCTTTTCTTTAGAGTCAGAAGGGGTTAACTGAAGAAGGAGGTATCTACACTTCAGAGAGAGAGCAAATGTTAGCCACTATATATAAAAATAGATACCCCCACACCCACATTTCTTCTGTATAGCACAGGGGACTATATTCAATATCTTGTAATAACCTTTAATGAAAAAGAACATGAAAAGAAATATATATATATATATATATGCACACACACACACACACACACACACACACACGCACACGGCTGGGACATTATGTTGTACACCAGAAATTGACACATTGTAACTGACAATACTTCAATAAAATAAATAAATAAAGAGAGAGAAGCTACGGAAGTGGATAAAAAAAGAGATGGATTGAAAAGCAAAAACAATTTATATCATTGTGACATCAATGACTGAAAATGAGCGAGAAAGAATGAAACTTGTGATTATGACAAAATAAAAGAACATTGAATCGAAGAACTTTCAGAATTGAAAAAACAAAAACATCTCTGGACTGCTTGAAATTAAACTAAATACTCTCAGTTTACTACAAAGAAAATAACCTAATTCTCAATAATTTAGGGCAATAAAAGTAACATTTTCTAAGTGGTAGGGGTAAAAAAATAAATGCTATAATCATCAAAGAAAAGACATTATGCTATTTGAAAGAAATCTTACACAAGAGTACATGGTATATGATTTCACTTAAATGAAGTTTTACAACCACAAAATAATGATATATGGCAGAAAAAAAATGAGAACAGTGTTTTTCATAGCGTTAACAAGGGGCAGGGACTTACTTACTTTAGGGCTGGGCATAATGATCTATGTGGTACGTAGAAGTTTGGGTTATATAGATTATGTGCGCAACCCAGTTATACGTTCTTAAAAACTCAACCCATGTTTATAAAATGTGTCCATTTTATTGTATATAAAATAGAATAGTGAACTCCTGTTAATGGTATGCATAATAAAAGATTCAGGAGGAAGTATACTAACATCTTCAATTTTCTTTAAAATTCACCAAAAAAAAAAAAAAGGATTGTGGAGGTATAGAGGAGGCGCTAAAGGGAAGTTCTGTAATAAGTATAACGAAATGTTGCAGGTAGAACTGTGATGCTGGGTAGGTGAGTGTTCATTGTAAAATTCTCAACTTCTTCATATGTTTGAAATATCTATAAAGAAATGTTGAGAAAAATATGCTTGAAAATTGTTTAGAAACTCATTTTACATTTTTAAGAGGAGTTTTGATCCTGAGTCAATTTTACATTTGGATGCAATGTTCAGGAGAGAGAACATTCCTCCTTGCTACATATTTTCTGTCTGTCAAGTGATGCTCCTTAGTACATTAATAGATTAAAAAAAGAAAGATCAGGACTCACCTATGACTGATCTCTTTAATGATTTAGACTATTAGTAGAAGAGATACATATCTAATTTCTAGCAAGTTGAACAATGGAATTTGTACACTTTCAAGGTGTCACTTAGTGACTGCAGAACAATAAATATGCTAAATTTGGCAATTGTGAAATAAACCAAAAAGCCTTTCCGTATATTTGATTGAGCTTCAAAATTGGCTTCCTGACATTTCTACAGCCTTTAGAGTTACACATACTCCAAATATTAGAAGGCATCAGGGTATAGAGGAAAAGTTGGTTTAAATTTCCTCATCACTGGGGAGAAAGTTTTGTTAAACTTTTAACCTGTCACCTAAGCTTTCTGATCATCAATTTATTCATCTGTAAAATGTGGTTTCCAGATATAGTATGTAAAGCTGTTAACATACCATAGCTTTTCAATATATGTTATTTATTTTTCCATTCTATTAATACAAAGCAATAAAAACATACAAATAACTAATAATTTCACCCAATATTCATTAACTGATGTTTAACACAACGTTATTTATAGTTGGACACAATATATTTATAGTTGCACATTTCTATAATGATTTGAGACCTAAAGTTTGATAGTGCTTTTTGTCTGTTATTCCCAAGAATGTGGTTGCTTTGAGGAAATAGAATTTCACTTTCTGAAAATCTAAGCCCTTCTGAAAAGTTACCATAGCAATACCTCAGGATGAACATAAGGGTGTCCAAATGACAATTTCAGCCACTCCAAATTAACATCATAATCTAAAAAATTATATTGTGAATATCATCAGTGTGTAGACCCATGGATGCACATGACCAAAAACAAAGAGACAATAGCAAATCCAATTAAACATACTGGAAAAATTTTTTTTTTTGCTTTCAAAAGACATTATCAATTCAGCTAGTGTAGGTAAGTTTTTTTCCCTGTTTACCAAAGCCAAATTAAAGCATGTTTTAACAGAGACATAATTAAAAATTTATCAGCTTCCTTGTCCTTATTTTTGCCAAAAGACACAAAGGTGATAACCCACTCAGCCAAGCAGTAAGAAAGTGTTTAATGTGTACTGCGGAAGTAATATGATTCAGTCACGGCTAATGTGTTTAAAGTGCCTCCTGGAACTCATCTTTTCCTAATGTCAACACAAGTCATATCTCTCAGTGACACATTTATCTCTTTGGTTAAGTCACGCACAATAGGACCGATCTAAACTGAAAGAGTTCTTTTGTAGCTTTTCTGGTTAAGGAGAAAAAAATAATTGAAAATAGAGCAATGGACATAAATATAATCATTATAATCTTTTTTTCCCCCTAGATTAAACAAATAAAGCATAAGTAGAAGTTACTCCTTTTAATGGTGAAATACAGTCATTCCAACCTGTGGAATGAGACACTCATGACTCTCACAGCAGGTAGAGATTTGTTTTATGAGGATTTTTCATAACAGCCAATTTTGCAGTGTTCCAACATTCTCATTTAAGTCTGTTAACAGATATATTAGATGTGATGTAATAACAATTAAGAATAAGTATGATCAAAATTATTCATAGAATATAAAATGACCCAAGACAAAAAAAATAAAAATGATATTATAAATACAAAAGTTTTCAATGAAATTTGTTTTTTTTTTTTTACTTCTCATCTGTCATTTTCTTCTTCACCACTGTGTTGTGGTCATGAAGAATTTTTATATCTGAATCAGTCTTCCTGTTTTTTCATTACCTACCACTACCAATTTGGCTGTGGCTGCCTCAGCAGAGGACAAGGTTATAAAACAGGAAGCAAAAATTTTGCTAGTGGATCACTGAGGTTACCATTTCTACCTCTTGATTCCTGGAACTATGAATCGGCAATGGGAGGAATAGCACAAATGTTGGATGTTGATTCAGAACATATAAAACTTTTGGAGGACATTGCCCCAGCCCTACAATGTGTTCTCACCTAGCTGGTGGTATAAAGGACTCTTCAAAAGACCTGTCCACCTATCAAACGAGGTGCTTCAGGATGGTGGGGAACATCATTAAGACTAGTGAATTCAGTGAGCATGAGCTCATAAAGAGGCTGAATAGTAACCACAGAATGGGTCATTCTATCCACTAAATTATTGAAATCCTCCATTGCCTAATGCCACCTTTTGTGAGGATTTATATGGGACACAAAGATCTTCAAAAATTTTTTTTGCCCATTCATAGAAGTCCATCCATATATCTTTTCCCCCTAAATTCTGGTCACAAATTTTCCAAATATTTTTCTTCCAAATCTCTGACCATGAGCCAAGCCATTGGCCACAGTCCATGAATTGGTGTATAATCACACATCTGGTCATTTCTCCTCCCAGTCAGGTGCACTGATCAAAGTTCTGTCTGCTGCAAGGATCTTCCCTCACCATTGACCTTCAGGGGTGTCCCAGAATGAGGCTCTAGTACTACAGCTGTCCACTTGTGAGTGGCACCTGCATATCATGCAGAACCACCTATATACTTGACTCAGATCTTCTCTTCCTCTGTCAGCTGAGTGTGGGAAATTCTCCATGAGGTCATAGGTGTAGGCTGAGAGAAAGGGGGAAATAGAGCAGAAGTGGGGACCATAAGTATGTGGGCCACATGTTTATGTTGCTTCATATGCCTTCAAGACCTGCGGGAGCCCAAGCATGCATATACCACTTCCATGTGATGAAGGGGTACAGCTGTGCCTGCCCAATTCTGTGACCTTCAGATCTTTGAACCTTCAGAATACCCATCAACTGATGCAATTGGGTGGGCACAGCTGTGTTCAGATTACATACTAACTTGGTAGCCCATGGTTAAGTGTTCAGTCTCTACTAAGGCCCAGTAGAAGGCTAAGAGCTATTTCTGAAAAGAATAGGTATCCCCAGAGAATGGCAAGCAATCCCCTTGCTTTAAAATTCTAAAAGATTGTCATTCTAAGTGAAGTAAGCCAGAAAGAGAAAGAAAAATATTGTATGATATCACTTATATATGGAATCTAAAAATAAAAAGACAAATGAACTTATTTACAAAACAGAAACAGATTCACAGACGTAGAAAACAAAGTAATGGTTACTGGGGGGAAGGGGGTGGGAAGGGATAAATTGAGAGTTTGAGATTTGCAGATGCTACTATATATAAAATAGATAAACAGCAAGTTTATATTTTATAGCACAGGGAACCATACTCAATATCTTGTAGTAACCCCTAATGAAAAAGAATATGAAAATGAAATAAATAAGTCAATAAATAAATAAGTAAGTAAATAAATAAATGTTAAAACACCTGGCTGGATCCTCTCAGTGTGAGTGAGTGGGTCTTAAATGAACCCACTCCAAACTTCCAGTCTCCCTGAGTCTTTGAATCTCTTCCTTTACATTAAATCAGGGCAGATCTGGCATCACCAGGATGCTCACTCTGACCCAATATTTGGTCCATGTTTCAACCAACCATCCAAACTGTTAGAACCCTTCATAACTCCTGAGTTACTACATTAAATGTAGAATCTCTTCTTAGTAAGCCAATATCAATAAATTTGACCTGATCCAACTTTACGTCTCTCCCACTACTATTCCACATCCTTAGTCTCTATCCCCACACATAGCTCCCCAGCTTCTGCTTATATAAATTAGAAAACCCAAGTAGTTCGTTTGTGGTGTAGTACCTTTCTTTATGGTCACATTTTACTTCCCATCTTTATGGGGCTGAGGGGACTAAATCTAGTTATAGGTCTAGGAGCAAAGAGGGGTAGTAGGGATGGGTTAAGGGCAGTCATCTTTTCCTTACAAGGGGACTATCTCAGGGGAAGCCATTTAAATTTCCTCAGGCAATGCAGGGCTAATCCTCTCAGAAGATAAGAAAGCCACTCCCATTTGGTGGTGTGGAAGTCTCTTCCACTGGAAAAGAAAACTCATCAGAACTGAGGAGCTCAGGGTCTATGTCTTCTCAGAGCATGGGAACAGTTTGCCCATCCCAATTTACAGGATCCCATTCTGTCTTAATCAATGCCCTCACTTTAAAAGTAGACACCTTTTGAGGCTGGAAGTTCAACTTGCAAGATGAGATTCTGCATTTGATTTTTAGCAATTTCCACCCAGGGCTACAGGACTTAAGAGTTTCTTTCAGATCACACAAAGGAGATTTCAGGCCATTTGTGCATGCCTGAGCTGGTGATTCAATCACTGAATTCATCCTTTTCTTTAAACACTTGGTCCAGGAACATTAGGAACAATCAGCCAACTTTATTATATTCATTAGTGTTCCAAAAATCTTCAAAAGTATTGTATACATAGTCATTTGGCATCTTGATTTCTTATAAGTGGTTGACTGGGAGTATTCAATGGAGATATTTTGTAAATCTCTATCATTAGTTAATGCCACGAACTCTCAGTGCTCTCTTTACTGCTGGAAAGAGTCTTTAGTGTCTATAAATCTAATAACATTGGAGAATCAATTCCCAAAACTCCAGAACCAATTCAGAAAACTCATCCTTAAAATTCTGTTCCTCTAGAACTATTCTTGGTTTCAAAATCATGTCTATTATTCAGGGTTTCCTAGAAAATTTATATATAAATATATATACACACACACACATAAACACACACACACACACACATATATATATATGAATTTGGTCACATGACACAGGAGAGCCAGTGCAGTGATGCAGTCCCAGTCCAATTCCAAAGGCCTGAGTACCAGGAGAACTGATGACGTAAGGTCTGATACAAGTGCAGGGGAAGACTTCTGTCCCAGCCCTAAAACAGGCAGAGAGCAAATTCTCTCTTACTCCCCTTTTGTCCTATTCAATCCTCTATGAGTATGGATGAGACCCACCCTTACTGGGGAGGACAGACTGCTTTATTCAGTCTACCAATTAGGATGTTAACCTCATCCAGAAATAATCCTCACAGCAAAACACAGAATAATGTTTAACTGAAATTCCGACACTCTATGGTGTAATCAGTTTGACACATAAAATTAACCTTCCCAGGGTTCCACCTCCATCCAAGGAGAATCTCTTAAACTAGTCTATGGATATATCTATCTTCCCTCCCATGGAACCAGAGTAGATGCTTCTTTTCTCCCTCTCTAAATGTTAGCATCTCAGTCTGTCCTGTTTTCTATGATATTGCTCCCTCTGATTTTCAGCCTTTTTCTTTGGTCACTCTTCTATTTCAGAGTCATCCTACCTTTTGAATATTTAAGCTTTCTAAAATTAGAAATTAAATACATCTCTGCTAAAGTATCAGATGACTGTATATAAAAACAGTACTTATAACACATAAGCCCACATGCAACATGGTTTTTAGAGCTACCAAACTGTGATAAGACATATGGTATAATTGATAATACTCTGGGAGGTGTATGCAAGAAAGATACATTAGAATTTAATTAGATTTATTTCTATTGCAAAGGGTGAGATCAATAGAAAAAATAGAAAGAAGATAGTTCAAATATTTAAATTATAATTTTAAGATGGTTAAAAGACTTATGTATGGTAAGTCTAACTTTAAAAACAAAGAATATGAGAAATGCCACATAAAATAATAAAAAGTTGTTACCAGACATTCTCCTTTCTGCTGTTTTAAATTATCACATCTACTAAAATAATTGGGGGGTAGGATAAAATTTATATTATTAATTCTGGAAGCTGTATGCATGTCACAGATCTAAAATTAAAGACCCTCTGTCAACATTATACAGTCTTATGTTCAGTATAATTAAAGTTGTAAGGAATAATGACACCACGACTTGAGATAAGGTTGTGAATAAGATTATAAATGTGTAATGAGGAAAAAGTACAACTATTTAGTAATAAAAAAAAGCATTCAATGTCAACTATTCAGCTTGAACCTCAATTAAAAAATTGTGCTCTTGACTTCTTACTTCATTAAATTAATTCTAGAAACTGAACACTAAATATAAGGATCTATGACTCTTTGCCTACAGAACATTCTGGCAAAACATGCAAAGATTGTTACTGTTACTGAACATTTTTGATACTGAAATTAGTGTATGGAGCAATACAGAGATAGTTTGCCTAAACAGTAAAAACTGACTTGAAATTAAGCTATTACTTGTAATTTACATTTTGTTTGGTGGCAACTTGCAAAAACTGTTCAGTGACTTACTCATAAATGTGGCACTCTGCAATGTGTCATGCTTTTCTTCTGTAGTACACTGACACTGGGAATATGTTAGAGCCAACGAAAACCCTTACTTCTTTTGACCCCTACTCAGAGAACCTAATTAGATTTTTCCCCTTAATTTTGTTTTCATAATGTGTTAGGTATTCAGTTCTCACTTGCTCAGCATGAACATCTCTGTGCTTCTAATCTTGCCTTTAAGAGACAATGGATCATTAGCTAATGACTGCATTTGACTGAGATATTCTCTCTCGAGCAATGAAAGGTAATGAGGCCAGTGACAGAAACCAGAAGATAAAAAAGAATATACCTTTAATAAATATGGAGTGCAATCACTAAACAGGATAAAGTGGCAAAATGCATCAAATAGCCTTGTTCATATATTCATAGTTTAAGGAAAGTTGAGATATAAAACCAAAATGGGTCAAGTTATTTTCAGAATTGAGGATTCCAAGGGCATATTAAAAAGACAAATTCATTATTTTAAATAGGACCTTAAAATTATATTCATGTTTAAAAGACAAAGACAAATGAAACAAAAATGTATATGTTTTGGTATTTTTTAAAGGTTAGAATTCTTGAACTTTCTATTTGGATGATTATAATTTGAAATAAGTAGGTGGAAAAAAAAGTTCATTTTAAAAACTCTTCCCAAAAATACAAGCATACAGTTCAATAAGGGAGCCAATGAAACCATCGTGTCTCAGCTTTATGTCCATGGGACTAGAGCTGTTGAGGTATATGAACCATCTTTGTTTTTTAAGCACCAAGGGAGGCTATTTATCTTATTGTTATTCAGTCTTGTGAGACTTCTTTCTCACTTTCCTTCTTTTTTTTTTTTAAATTCACTTCCTTTACTTAGTATTAGGAAGTGAATTCTGTACATATGTAATTCCTTGTTGCAATGTATAATTTGAGATCTGGAGGGTATAACTCTCTTACAGTCTTGTTAATATTTATTTTTTAAAATTCTCATTTTGTATCCCAAGCCATTTCTCTTAACTTTAATTTCTCAACTGCTCTCATTCACACATGTATTGCTTTTCCTATAGTAAGGTGTCTGCAACTTGGCACCTGGAGTGAGCTGGAATGTACAATATGAAAATGGAAGAAAACTCAGTGTAGCTTATCCACACTTATTACTGAGACTGTGTGCCTCGCCATATTGTGAAAGATAAAATTTTATTCCTGGAACACAACTTATATAACTACCCACTTGCTCCAAAAAGGATCTGTGGTAAACGCAAGGGGCAAAGGATTTAAAATGTCAGATTTGGATGAGAATCAATAGGGTTGTAGGGAAAATGGAGTCACTCAGGCTCTTTTGCTGGATATCCGGTGCCCAGTGACTCAGCTATGTTATCCCACATGTGCAGGACCCATGTAATGTTATATAAGTATGATTTGCACCACGTAAGCACGCTGGTTAGCGCCTATCATAGTTGGCTGGATGCCAGCTTTGTTTGCCTTGACATGGAAGGTGGACAGGACTTTTCAGCTGCCACCACCATCATCTCCTGTGTACTCCTCCACAATAAAGGCATGTCAGAGATACCTACTTCTCCGAGAGTGTTCTTCAGTCTGCCCAAATCCCAGGTGAAGCTGCCAGGCTTTGAGTGCTTGCAATACAAGGAAGAATCAAATTTTGGTCATTATATACCTGAAGAAATAGGCCCCTTTCTGAATTCTTAAGTATAGACACTGCAAATGAGAAGTTCCCTTTTTCCTAAACTAGCAACATTCACTATAATAAAACAGATAAATAGATAGAAAGATAGGTGGATAATAGATAGACACTCAGCATATAAATATTTAATTTGTTTGGTCTCAGTTTTAGATGAGGCATAAATAGAATCAATATTGAATATGAAAATATAGTATTGACTATAAAGGTTTTCTTGAAGAGGAAAATAATCCAAAATTGATTATTGACTCTTGGCCCCCTTAACTACATAAAGTACTTTTTTTTAAGTGATTAAAAAGACAGAGGCTATTCTTTGAGTATTTTTTTGGAGAGGGCTGCATTGTGAGGCCCTACCCTCCAGTGGTGCAAAGTGAGTTAAATAGAACATCACTCAGTGAAGACAAAGTGCATCTCTGCTTCATTATATAGACTTGTGTGTGCCTTCCACCTGGGAAATCTAGAGGCAGGAAACAAGAGAAATGGAGTGGCTTGTTGATTTGGCAGGTCAGTGGAGAAGAAATGCTACAAGTGGAAAGGACATGTACTTCTGGAGTATGCAAAAATAAAATGAATGATTCTCATGAAGCAGAGTGTGTTTTAGACAGACAGTAGACCCCAAAAGTACAAAGTTTGTTTGTGACAGTATAAGGTGACAACTTTCTAGTCTCCCTTATCTCTCCTCCCCTCAACTGTCTCAATCTGGCCACAGATTTTAGCTAAGTGGATGAGGAGGTGTAAAGGAATGAGAGGAGGAACAACAGCGTCCTTTTCTCCTGCAAGAGGCCAGCAAGTGGCGTGTCCCCCAAAATACCAGAGTAGATCTCATTTTCAGTCAGGTGTGAGTTTCATGACCATGAGAACCAGGAGTATGTAACATGAGTTGAAAATGTGTTGTTTCTTAATGCAACTATGAAACCTTTTATAATAGGAGTAAGCCAAAAAGCATGAGAATGCCTGAATTTTCAACCAAGGGAAAAGGAAGAAATTTATCACTAAACACATGTTTAATAGGCAACAGGAGAGAAAAATAAAGATGCTTTCTGATGATATCCACAAGTCCTGGTTTCTCAGTGCACCATTATAATATATAAACCATTTGCGCTTTCAACCATAAAAATGTAGAAATATGTACGTTCAGAGGATATAAAATTTACAGGAGTCCATTAGACTTGTGTGTAGTGAAAGAACGATTGTTTTATCACTCAAATCTTATCTCTGACTCAGCTTTCACTCTCCAAATGGTGGACAACATATTCTAGTCAATTTAATGTGCCTTCTCACTCCAGATGAGTATTGTTTCAGGCATTTCAGGGTATATAATTCAGTCTTTTAAAAGTAAATAGTCATTTCACAATTCTCCCCTTTTCTGCCTTTGTCCTTGGGCTGATTTCAGTTCCCAGGAATTGAGGGGAGGGTTAATTTGTTCTGGCTGGCTTTTGATGAAGTGTAGCTTACTGCCTTTCATCTTTGTGCTTCTTATGCCTCTGCATCTCCTTCTGAAGTATCCTCATGAACTAGTGTTCCCTCCAGCAACCAGCTCTGGTTATTCAGTGTTCTTCTCTGCAAGTCTGTTTTGGGACTGCATGTTCACAGTTCCACTCCCTGCCAGGCTCCACCCCTCACTCTATGAGACAGAGTAATACTTTGAGTTCTCTCCTCTCCAGGTCAGGGCCACAAGGAGTAGGGATTTGCAAAGACAACTCACTCAGGACCCTGCCCAGCTGCTATGCTATCCTGCAATGGAAATCAAATGTTGGGGCAAGGAGCTAGATCAGCTGACACCAATATGGGTAACTGACATGGGAGTCTTCAGGATGGGAGAGGAAGGTTGAGATTCTGGGGAAAACACGATCAGCAATATCTCTACACTCCACTCTCTCAATGTGAGGGGTTGCATGCCCAGTAGAAAGAAAAAAATAAGGTAATCTGGACAAAGCTCCTCATAAACATGCTGAAGATAGACTTCTTGACTAGCACACTAATGATATTTACTATCAAAGACCCTTTATCTATGTAATGCTCTTAGCAAGAGGTGCCTGGTTTGTCCAGCATTACTTATGGTCAACAGGTCTAGAAAATGAGAATTTATAGATATAGTTCCCTGGAAAAAGTCATGTAACCTATGTAACTATCTGAGTATAAAATGAAGATGTTTCAGCAGTGAAATGTCTCCATTTTACATACATAATCCAGCTGCATATATTACTTAGAAACCTAATATTTTAATTTGGACAGAGCATATCCTAATGAGGCAATAAAATATCTACTGAAATGTGTGAATGTAGTTCACATGTACCTAGTAATTACATATACCCTCAAAATGATTAGAAAGTGGTACTGGGTAAGATCTCTGATTAATGCGAATCTGACTTGACAATTTGATTCTTTCAGTTAAACATAACTTCACTTGCTAAATGTTGAAGTTATTACACAGTTTGATCTCTGCATAGCTAGGGAGATTTTTTTTAAAGTTATTATAGTGTTCATTTGGCTAAGATTTGATTACTTCTAGTGAGTAAAGGAGTTTATAAAATTTTGCAAAAATAGGGGGAAGGGTATAGCTCAGTGGTAGAGTGTTTGCTTGGCATGCACGAGGTCCTGGGTTCAATCCCCAGTACCTCCATTAAAAATAAATAAATGAATAAACCTAATTACCACCCCCTCTAAAAAATAAATACACAAAAAATTATTTTAAAAAAGTTTTGCAAAAATTGAAAAGAAGCGTGTTTTGTTTAGCCTCTATTATATAGCAATTCTGCTACTCAGGAATGATTGCTTTTGGAGTTTTCCCCTCAGATTTTATCTCAAGAAATGTCAAACTTACTGGAAGTCAATAGAATAGTCAGTGAACACTGTTGACCTTAAAAATGAAATAACAAGGTTTGTAGCTAGTCAAAATGAGTTTATTGGGGAACAGCAGTGGAATTGCAGTTTGGGACAAGCAAACTATGGCAAACTACAGAGACCAAGGGAAGGTCAGATTTCACTAGGTTTTAGCTGTGGCTTTTTCTTGGGAAGGGAGTGCACTGCAAGCGACGGGCAGCTTGTTGTTGATGGGTTAGAAGAAGGAAATCTTTCTTCCTGCTGGGGTCCCTAAACTGGAAAGTGATAATATGTACCACAGCCTTTCCTTCATGGCTTCCCAACTCCATTTTGACTTAGGTTTCCCCTGTTCATTTTCACAACAATATACATCATTCACCTGGATTCACTCATTGTTAACATTTTCCCATGTCTGTTTTATCTCTAATTATAAATACATATTTTGCTGATCCATTTAACAGTACAAGCTGCAGATTTTATGATGCTTTATTCCTAAATAGTTCAGCATGTATTTCCTAAAACCATTGATTTATACAGCCATGCTATGATTATTATACCCAAAGAAATTGACATTTATACAATTATATCACCTAATATAGTCTATAATCAAATGTTCCTAATTTCCCGATAATGTCTGTATAGCTGCTCCTACTTTCTACTAGTGAATTTTTCACTTGTAGGTGACAGATGCTTAGTTCAAATTAAGTTATGAAAAATAAATGTATTGGTTCACATGATTGAGAAGATCTGGATACATTTTAGGCAGAGCTCTAAGTGTTCAATATCATTGTAGTAGGGAAAAACAAATCTGACTCTATATTAGATCTGTTCCTCTGGCTCTGTTTCCTGTGCTTAGTCATGCTGGTTCTGCACCTTTTATAAAAGAATGTTGCCTATAACCTGAAATATACAGGATAGCCTTTTCTCAAAGCTCTGACCTTTAATGGTATAACACTTTCCTATTCATATAAAGATAAAATGTTGCAAAATAAAAAATAACATTAGTCTTGTTGGCCGTTTATAGGAACATCATGACCTGACCCATATGGACAGCTACAAGAACAAAGGATTCTGACACCAAGAAGTTTGCAACAACCAACCACACCTCCTCCCCTTTTTCATATAAAAGGAGCCTAAATCCTGACTTGAGGAGGATGGTGCTTCAGGACATTAGTCTGCTATTTTCTCAGTCAGTTGCCTTTCCACATAAAGTTGTTATTCCTTGCCCCACCATCTCATATCCTAATTTATTGACCTGTCCCGTGGTGAGCAGAATGAGTTTGGACTCAGTAACGTCATTATCAAACCTCTCTCTCTCTGCCTTTCTTCCTTCATCTTTCCATTTTATTCATGTCATTCTTAGGTAGAATTTCTCTAAGTTGTGCAGATATCATCTGCATCACTTTTACAGTTTGGAGTTCAAAAGAAAAGAATGTTTTTCATCTAAGAAATTCAGCAATCATCTCAAGGATTTATTTTCACTGGCCACGTCTAACTTTGGCTACTTCTGAAATGATAATGTTGTTCAAGCCTGGGGTACAGGTCAACTCTTAGAATGTGAAGTTAAATCAGCCTAAAGCATGGGGAAGAGATAGGAAAGGAGTGGTTGTCCAAAGGGGAAAATCATTCTGATCAATTCAAAAACAGTGGGAGGTATCAATACAGCCCTGAGCTGAGAATGTGAAGATGAATAAATGTTTCAAGCCTAGATGCTCACACTGGGTGGCTGGGGAGATGAACAGATAAACAAATGCAGACAACATCACATACCAACTACAATAATAAAGGAATAATTCAAAGTGAAAAAACAACATAAAAATACTCCCTTAGATGCTTTTTTAATCCAGAGTATCTACCTTCATGTGTAAAGTAACTAAAATACATATTTCTGCCCTTTGTTCAAAGTATAACTATATAATTACTATTATAATTATCACTTATTTATGTCTGGGAAAAAATTTTTTTATATTAAGTGGCTGAAAGACTCCAGAATAGATTGTCTTGGGATTAAAAGGTAAAAAGTCCATTACTTCAATTCTACTTTTGAACACCCATTATTTCCAGCCATTCTACTAAGTGTTGGGATAAAAGATGGTCCTTTCTTTCAAGAAACTTAAAGTTCGGTAAAGCTGCAATAGAAAATTTCCTTAGTTGTGATGCCTTTTCTTACTTATGGGTCCTGGAGCTTACTCTTCTCTTTGACTTCACCTCTTTCTCATTTCCTGTCAATGCCCTGCCTACTCTTGGTACCTATTTTGCTCTGATTTCTGTGTGATACGTATTTTCTTGGTTCCTGGCTACCTATCTAAATTCTGGCCCCATCACTTTCCTGACCCCAAATTTTTCATGTATGTGCATTGCTTTGCTTCCCCAAATCCAGAAAAGTTTTTTGACTTAACAGCATGAACACTGTTGTGTGATAATGCTTGTAAAAGCTCAAAGTAGAACTCTTAAACCACCAAGGCAATAACAACAAACCAAAATATAGCATGATAACATGCCTAAATATTAATTGCCACATCTTGTCTATGTTAGCCAGCTAGTTCTAGATATAACTGTTTTCCTGTTCAAATTTTGCCTAAGAAATCCTTTTTTTAATTTTTAGAGTTTTCATTACTAGAAGTAACATTATTTTGCACATTTTCACATGTCTTAATGTCCAACTCTATCAATTTCCTTAGAATGAATTATCAGAATAACATACATAACATGGGATAAAAGTGAGATAAAATTCATAAAAATGTAAAAGGTGCTTTCATTAATATTGATAAATTGCTGTCCCAAAAGATGAATTCATTTTCACTCTCACCAGGAGCATGTGAAAAATGCCTTTTTCTTAGTCTCTAATTATTTATATTATCACTTGCTTCAAATTTTTGCAAAATTGAGAGGCAAAAGATATTTTTAACTAGTTTCAATGTACATTTATTTTGACAATTAGTGACAGCAAACATTTATAGATATATTGATTATATATTTGGATTTTCTCCTATGTTAATATGTATTGTTACTTTTATCTAAAGTACATATTAGAATGTTAATGTTGTTCTTACCAATTTATATCTACACAAACATGTATCTACTAAATCTACTGTTTTTATAGTAGCGTATTTATAGTAAGTATTTCTTCATTTTACTTTGTTGGCTTTTAAATAGATAATTTTGTTTAATTTTTGGTTTAAACATAAAATACATATTTAGTGATTGTTGGATTCATGTCCAATTCATCTTTGTGTCTTGGTGTATCATGATAAGAAACATACTGATGTTTTTGCATCAAACATATGGGCACATGTATGTGTAAACATTTCAGCAAATAATGTAAATAGATAAGAAGGGGAGGGAGGGTACAGTTTAGTGGTAGTGCACGTGTTTAGCACGCATGAGGTCCTGGGTTCAATCCCCAGTACCACCATTAAAAAATAAATTAATTAATAAACCTAATTACTTCCCAACCAAAAAAAGAAAAGAAAAATTATCAAAAAATAGATATAAAATAAATTAAATAAATAAAGAAGAAAATATTTCAAGATGATAGAGGTAAATTACTTCCCCTTTTCAACTACCACCAAATAGTCTCATTTATACTTTGGCTACAAAGAAGGAAAACATGTCTATTTAATATAGATTTTCACATCATTTCAAAAAATTTTGTACTTAGAGTATGAATTTGTGATTGGGCTGACGTTTCTTTCATAAGGCTTTTCAAATATCTTCATTGTGTCTTTAGTCATTAAAACCTCTTTCACAACAACTGTTCACTAATAATTTTAAATTTGGCAGTGTTATCTTTATTGGTGGCATGTTAACACTGACTAGGTAGAGAATCAAGCTATGATTGTTTTCTTCCTTCCAATTCAGCCATGAAAGCCTGTACACAGTTATCCAATAGTAAGAGGCATCAAAACTTAACAACTACTTTGTGACTTCTTAGCACCTAATTTAGTGTTTTGTCTTGCATCTTTCAGACTTATGGGATATCTACTGTATCACTAAGGAGGTTGGTAACCAAAAGGGATTTTTTTTTCCCTCAAAAATTGAAGAAAAGTCTCATTGTATTCCTGAATTGTTGTTGCTCTTCGACCTGTCAGCTTCAATTTAGCTTCGTGGTGGGTAGACAGGTGCAAATTTGATTTTCATGTCTAGTACTGTCCACCCCTCTTGCTCTGAGTACTAAGCAGGAGAGGAGACCACGCTTGAAAGAAGAATCCCAGTAAGTCTCAAACGTCACTGGATAAGAAGGAGAAAAATGAAGTAACCAATTCCATAGTGAAAAAAGCTAAAGATGGCGGGAGACACTCTAAGATATGCAACTACCCAGGTTTCTGACATACAAGTAGAAGCTGTAGAGAGAGGAAGGCAATGTTTTTGCTGAATAGCTGAGCCCTGGGAGAACAAATGCAACAAAGTGAGTAGCTTATCCAAAGTGAGAAGAATCTTAATGACTGAAAGCATCCCTCGTGGCATAGCAGATTGTACTCTGGGACAAACTGACATGTTGTCCTCACTGCACGTTATAGAAATGGAAGGTACCATCTAATCATCCACTTAAAAGTGAAAAAAAGAACCATTTTTAATATGTAAACACAGGCTTTGGAGTAATGCCACAGAGCAATTTCTTAAGCAGGCTTTATAAAGCAGCCTTTGAAATTCCATTCAGTAATAACTAATGTCTTTAGAAAACCAAATTTGCATCAAAGGAGACATTTGTTTACTATAAACTCTCCTCATGATACACTCTTAGCTGTCACCATCTTTGTTGTCATAGATGCTTTGAAGTTCCAATTGTTAACAGCCAGAAGCTTTCAGGCTTTAGAAACTTGCTATAGTTTCTTATTAAATGTGTTCCTTCTGATAGATCAAAGGACCTATTTACATAGAGAGCTCATATATTGTAGATGTTAAAAAATTTATTTAGCATGTTACTGGTTTGTTTCACAACTAATGTCTAATAAAAGAAAGGCTGTAAAGTTATTTACATATATACACAGCACACATGAAAAATTGGAATTTTTATCAAGAAGAAAAATTTCAAGTATTCTTGTCTTTGGAAGAAGAATGAAACATAAAGGGAACACGTAGACAGGACGATCAGAGACAAGAAACTGAGCTTAATTTTGATTTGGAATGGAATTTAAAAATTGTAAAAATAGTATGCATTTAAAAAACACAAAGCAGAACTCAAAATTACTTTCACTCATTAAAATGCAGTCAAGATTTTGGTAGCTTTTATTGGAATGTCATTCAGGATATGTCACCTCTAAAACTGTATCAGATCACTAAATGGGTTTCACACAGATTTTCGGTACAAGCTCAAGTTAATTTCCAAACACAGATTTTGGCTTCACAATACTGACAGGAAATGTGGCTTTCATGGTTTCCTGTAGGTTGTTCAAACTGTAAACTGTTCCAGGAGTTACCATATGTGTTGGCATCCCTCTCTAATCCAGTTTTGAAGGACAAACTAAATCTACTGTAGAACCTCTGAATATGTGATTGTAGTGTCTTGTAAAAACAAAACAAAACAAAACAAATAAATTTAACAGAGCTTATTGTAGTCTTCAAAGCCAGAGGAAGAGACAGACAAAGAGACAGAGTCTTAAATTCTTGTTTTGTTGGATTAATAACAGTGAAATTGTGGAAATAGAAGGGATTATAAAAAGTAGTCAGTATGATTCAATAACAGAGCAACAGCAATTTCAACTATGCTTCGTTTTCTTAAATAAACCCTGGACTGTTTTACCTTGGTGTCTGAGGGTGGTTAATATAAACCTTACCTGTCCTATGTCAATGATTATATATCCCTGTGTGGACACCCCGGCTGAAGGTATAGAAAATGTATTCAATTTTATGCTTTATCTGTGGAACTTAAAAAAGGATCTTTTCCTAAAACAATTTCAAATTTCTAAAGAAATTCCAGAGTTATAAAGTTTAGATCTATAATTTATACCAACAATGATGCACGTTAAATACAGAATGAGGTCTCCGTGTGAATAAGCAAGACACTATTAGGCATTCAAATATGGGTGAGATACTGACCAATAGTCTTTCACAACCACCTCCTTGCCATTCTTCCTAAACAAACAATGCTACTCTGTTAATAATCAAAGGAAGCCAGATTAAAAAGCCAGAGTGAGTCATTAATTAAGCAGAAAGGAATGTAAACCACAAGGGAACCACCGAAACACTCTAACAGCTAATCAACTATTAAATTCTCAACTTCTGTGTGAGAAAAAGTGCTATGCCTGCCTCTCCTTTTCTCAGTGCTCTGCTTCTTTGACTTTGACTCAGTGCTCCTCCATATCCCTGGCTCAGAAAATAAATAAGCAAAATTAGAATTTTAAACTTGAATAAGTTTTTCCATTGCAAAATGCCAATATTTTGAACTTATTTGCAAAACAGAAAGAGACTCACAGACATAGAAAATAATCTTATGGTTACCAAAGAGGGAGGGGGATAAATTAGGAGTTTGGTGTTAGCAGATACAAACTGCTATATATGTAATACATAAACAACAAGATCCTAATGAATAGCACAAGGACCTATATTCAGTATCTTGTAATAATCTATAATGAAAAAGAGTAGATATATATAGTGTATAACTGAATCACTATGCTGTACACCAGAAACTAACACAACATTGTAAATCAGTTATATTTCAATTTAAAAAATTAAAAAATTAAAAAATTTAAACACCAATATTTTAAATACTTAGAAGCCATGTAGAGCACAGATTTTCATGAAACAATAGTTTTCCCAACTGAAGGAGAAAAAAATTCCATTGTCAATATTGTGTTTTCACTATCATCATAATAATTATTCAGATCATCCTTAGTCATTTTTAGGAGATGTTTTGTAAAAGAATATGATCAATTTATTAAAAAAATTAACCAAATGATTACAAATTAAGAATATGGGCTTTGAAAACCATCAGTCTGCATCTTTATTGAAATCCAGGCTTTTTAAATTTAACAGCCTTATATTTATGAGTTTCATTTTCCCATATTTTAAAAAGAAAAATACCCATTACGAGTTCTGATACTGATTTCTCATGGTTTTATTCCACCGATTTTTCTAATTCATCGAGTCAAGGAAATGAAAATATTTGAAAATAGCTAGAGTTTTGAAATATCTATGCACTGAACCATAAGCTCCTTCACAGTCCAAATAAATCATCTTTTAACCTTGGTGAAACAATTAAAAGAATTGTTTGACAAAATGTAGTCCTGTATAACTAAAGGAGCTTGATTTTCTCCAAAGTGTTTTTCATTTTGTCAATCAAATATTAGAGAACATATTTCAAAATGATGTTATTGTCTATTTACTCTGTGATTATCTATAATTACATAGCAGAGTGAATGATCTGTTAGATTATTAGTAGATGGTGACAAAAAAAACCATACCATTGTTACATAAGATGATGTATATATGTTTTGCCATACTAAACAGGAAAGTGGAGCAATAAACAAAGCTGTGACAAGGCACTGGGTAGATAGAAAAGGTAAAGCCTTTGGGATGAGTGGTAATTTGATCTCTGATTTTCATTCAGGGAATTACTACTTGGTTCATCCTGAGACTCTATCCTAATTCTGGCTATCTGGAGAGTTTAGGTGCAGTTCAGTAAGATTGCCAATGCTTGAGTAAAGCTCTTAGAGGTTAGCCTATTAATGATTCTTCTGCATTGAGTGACAGGGCATGAAGGTCAAGAATAACTGTCAATGGCATTATGTTACTTCTAATAGATTTCTCCAGTAGGTGACTTGGAGCATAAAAATGATCAATAGCTGATAACTGTTTCAAAATTCTGTGTAATCTGACTTTAGAAACTGGCCTAGAAAGTCCTTGCAAATAATCAAGAAAGAAAGAACCAAACATATATTATACATATTAATTAATATTAATTAATTGTGTTCACACATTTATATATGTTCAGCAAAAATATTATTGAGTCCCGACAGTGTCTATGTGCTGAGATAGAACCTGGGTGTATCAATGTAGAATCATCTCTTATTTAGGCAACTGGAGTAGTCATGTAACTGGCCTCTGTTTCTACTCTCCAAATGTTTGCTGTTGTTGTTTTTTTTCTAATTTGAATTAAAAATTTTTTTTTAATTTTTATACAACTTTTAAAGGTTCCACTCAATTTTCAGCTTTTACAAAATATTGGCTATATTCCCCTTGAGCCTATCTTATATCCAATAGTTTGTACCATGTGTGTGTGAGTTTATTTCCTGGTTTTCTGCTCTGTTCCATTTACTGCATGTCTATTTTTGTGCCACTACCATACTACTTTGATTACTGTAACTTTGTTTTTTGTTTTTGTTTTTCCTCAAGATTGTTTTGGCTATTTGTGGTTCCATATAAATTTTAGGATTATTTGTCCTAGTTCTGTGAAAAATGTCAGGGGGGTTTTGATAGGAATTGCATTAAATCTGTAGTTTGTTTTGGGTAATGTGAACATTTTAATAATACTAGTTATTTCAATCCAGGAACATGGGATATCTTTTCATGGGATATCTTTTATTTGTACAGTTTTCATGCCTTCATCAGTATCTTATAGTTTTCTAAGTAAAGAACCTTCACCTCCTTAGTTAAGCTTATTCCTAGGTATTTTATCCTTTCTGATGCAATTGTAAATGAGATTGTTTTCTTGAATTCTCTCTGAAAGCTCATTATGATTTTTATACTTTCATTTGTTGATGTGGTATGACACACTGATTGATTTGTGGATATTGAAATATTCTTGCATCCCTGGAATAAATCCTACCTGATTGGAGTGTATGATCTTTTTAATATATGTTTGAATTCAGTTTGCTGATTTTTTTGAGGTTTTTTTCATCTATATTCTCTAGATGTACTGGTCTGTAATTTTCAGTTTTGGATTGTCTTTGTCTGGTCTGGATATCAAGGTAATGGTGGCCACAGAGAATGAATTTCCTTTGCATCAAGGTTTTGGAACAGTTTGAAAAGGATAGGTAACAGCTCTTCTTTATATGTTTAGTCGAATGCCCCTGTGAAGTCATCCAGGCCTGAATTTTTGTGTGCTGGAAGTATTGTGTTTTGTTTTGTTTTGTTTTTAAACTATAAATTCAGTTTCACTGTTACCAATCAGTCTATTCAGGTTGTCTGTTTATTCCTGAATCAGTCTTAGAAAGTCATATGTTTCTAGAAATTTGTCCATTTCTGTCCAATGTGTTAATATATAACTGTTTGCAGTATTCTCTTATGACTTTTTTTTTAATCTCTGTGGTATCAGTTGTTATTTCTCCTGATTCATTTTTTTATTTTGTTTATTTGGGTCTTCTCTCTTTTTTTGATTCATGAGCCTGGCTAAAAGTTTGTCAAATTTGTTTCCTTTTTCAAAAAAATCAGCTCTTGGTGTCATTGATCTTATTTATTTATTTATTTATTTATTTATTTATTTATTTATTTATTTATTTATTTTGGTTTCTATTTTCTTTCTTTCCTCTCTGATCTTTATTATTTCCTTCCTTTTGCTGACTTTGTGCTTTGTTCATTCTTCCTTTTCTGTTTTCTTTACCTGGTAGCTTAGATGGTTCATTTAAGATTTTTTGTTGTTGTTTGTTTCTTGAGGTAGGCCTGTATCACTATCAGATTCCCTCTTTAAATTGCTTTTGCCATATCTCATAGATTTTGGAAAATTGCATTTTTAGTTTAATTTGCCTTGAGGTTTTTTCTGTTTTCCATTTTGAGTTTTTCTTTGACCCACTGACTTTTCAGTAGCATATTTTTAGTCTCCACATGTATTTCCCATTTTTCTTCCTCTAATTGATTTCTAGTTTCATGTCATTGAGGTCAGAAAAAATGTTTGATATTATTTTATCTTCTTAAATTTGTTGAGACTTGTTCTGTAACCTAGCATGCAATCTAACCTGGAGAACATTGCATTTGCACTACTGCTTTTGGATGGATGGTCCTGTAGATATCTATGAAGTCTCATGCGTTATTTGAGACCACGGTCTTCTTACTGGTTTTCTGTATGGATGACCTTTCTGTTGATATAAGTGGGGTGTTAAAGTCCCATACTGCTATTGTATTATTGTCAATTTCCCCCTTTATGTCTGTTAATACTTGCTTTAATATATTTAGGTGCTTGAATAGATTTGTAATTATTAAATATTACAAATGTTTTATAAGAAAGTTAGAGAAAATATAATAAAGGGAGTCTAATTACATTGATAAGGGAAGAGTTATCATTGAGTGTGCTGTGGAGGAGATATTTAAACAATAGTCTGAAGAATGAGTGAGAATTATTTAATAAGATAAGAAAAAGTAAAAAAAATTAGAAAGAAAAGCTGTCAAAAAGGCATAGAAGTCTATGCAGAACTTCTTGAGTCTGGGAAAATGCTTGTTGAAGGGAGGTATCTAATGAATAAATAGGTTAATGATTTATGGAAAAAATTGTCATTGAGAAAATAAACTGAAACACATTAAAATCTCAAAATAACAAATATCAAGAAAAGGAGTTTTAGTATTACATTCTATCAAAATATAGTGGATTCCACATAAATATTTGCTGATGAGTTAAAGAATGTAAATTAAAACTGCATGCAGCTTAATCCTGAAAGGTGCTTTAATTTTTTTCAGGGAGTGCATAGCCCCCAGCACTATACATATACATGTATATATGTATATTTACACACACATACACATACATACATACAGTGCTACATACATATATATGTGATTTCTATATATGTATATATGAAGTTTTAATTACTAAAGTAATATAAGTCTATGTAAAACATTTGGAAAGTGATAGAAAAACATAAGAATGAATATTTTCTATAATTCATAGTCATATAATCACTGTAGTGTTGACATTTTGATGTATATTATTCTACTCTTTTTTATGTATTTGTCTCTAATATCTGTTGATATTTATGATTATACAAACCCATACATAAGCCAATAAATGTATTATAAAATTATATAATTTATTTCTATATTTTGAATCATAATTTTTATTTTTCAATATATTGCAAAGATTTAGAATGTCAAATACATGCTCATGTAAAATAAAATTTAATGACTATGATAATCTCTCATATTACATAACACATTATAACTTTAACAAATTTCCTGTTAAAGATTTGCTTGTTTCTATTTTCTCCATGTCAAGCATAGGTAAAATGTGCTTAACAAATATTTATATATATATTACTTAATTTTGTAATAAATTTTGCATGCATATATGATTATGTTTAGAATAAATACTTAGAAATGGAACCATTGTATCTAAATATATGTGCAGGGCAAAAAATTTTAATATGGACTTTCTCCTACACAAAAACTTTTCGTAATAAAGTGGACATATATAAAGTAATATACTATTTTATATACTCTTTATAAAGAGCAGAAACATAATAATCATTATGAACTAACATTTTCAAAAAATCATTGCTCCAACAACATATATTGTGTATTATATCCATGTGAGATAAGGATTGTTAAGATCTTGAGAATGGGTAGTAACTGTCTAGCCAATGATAATACTGGTAATGATGGGAAAAATGAGTTCGAATAAAAATGAAAATGTTTTTAAACTCTGGATGTAGTCAGTGGTGTTTAGATTTATAGTAAGAAATATATAAATATAAAAAGTACATTTATTGTTGAAATTCCTGGAAGAAAAATAACTGGGTTTGTTATATTATATTATAAAAAATAATAGTTTCACTGGGGAGAAAGTGGTTAGAAACTAAAAAGTTCAAAAGTCTCTCTTTTTAAACCTCTCTTTAACCATTTGCTCTTTTTACAGCAGAGTTTTTTGGTAATAGGAAAGTTCTTAGAAAAATAAATTTGTCTTATAAAAAAGTATTGTACCTACTCCAAATCTGACCTTCTAAATTGACAAACCAAATTATACTCTTACCAATAATACAGAGATGGACCATTTATCTGCTTTCTTTTTTATTCAAATAAGAACATTTTGAAAATATTAAATAATGAAAATATCTCAGTTATCTAATTCATATTTCTTTGATTGTTGAGGTCCAACTTGTTTTCATTGTATGTTTTGTCCATTGTTATCTGTGCTTTTGTAAATAAATTGTTCTATTTATATTTTCCTGTTCAGTTGTTACTTTTTTAAATGAATCACATTATCCCTATTATTTAGACAAGAAGACAATATACGAAAAATCAGGTAATTAATTACATGTTTTTGGTAAAAATACAGATACACCCAATGTAAACTGTGTAGAAAAAAACACAATTTTACGTGGTATACATTTAACTCTCTTACGATTTTTAGATGATAAACATACACTCTTTTAGCAATGTTAAGTAACAATGATGTTTTTATGTATATTTGTTTTATCATATGTTCAAATATGATTAAAATGCACACTACAGCAATATATGACTGACCTTTCCCAATTAGCTCTGGTATTATAGGTTCCAATAAGACCACGTCCCTTTTTGCATTTGTGTTTCTTTGCAAAAAAACAAGGGGATGTTTCTTTTTTTCAATATAGTCACTCCATTCTAATGACTCTGCAACATCAAAGATCACAGCTATTGTTTATCATTAATTGTATGCTCATATTAGGATACAGTAACATAAATATAATTGTAAATTCATTAGCTGTTAACTCATGCATACTTTTTCCCATTTTTCATTAGCAAGTCCAATTTCCAATTACTAACACTTTCGGGTTTCCAACATAATTTTCAATATATCATAGTTAATAAATTTCCCACTGAGGTTAAGTGTCTCACATGTGTTTATCAACACACGAAAAGAAATACATAGCTTCTAGCAAATGCAATACTGTAGTATGAAATCTAGTAGTTGTAATGTGCTTGAAAAAAATGATACAGAGTATACATATATGTATCTTTTGTGTGGGTAAATGAAACAGAAACAAGGTTTGACAGAATAGTTACTAAGGGGCGACAAAAAAATGCAGATATATGATGAATGGTTCTTAATAAAATAAAGAAAATATGCAGAGAAATGCACATATGTTTCAGAGTCAAAGAGAGATTCATAACTGTGTCCTAGCTGGAGGTATGATCAGATTATGCTGCATGATTACATCCTTTTCACACTATATTTGTATTTAGATTACAACAACTTAACATAAATACGAAGGGGAAATAGAGACGAAAATGAGTTCTAAAAGGTTGTGACAGGAGAAAAGCCAACCTACTTTCTCCAAGGTCAGCCTATAGGAGGATCGAGGGTTTATCTCACATACTCTGTAGCACTTTGGCAGAACTGTTCTGACCCAGTTCCCACCAGTTCCCCAACAGATTCCAGTTGAATTTTAGGTGTGAAAGTGTCACTGAATAGCACTGGGACAATCTAAAGCCAGCAGGATACTTTCATGAAGGCAGAGAAATAAAGAAACAAACAAACTAGACGAAATCAAGCTCACAAAATCACATTCTGAAAATGAAAAGAATACACAAAACTGGGTTTCCTAAGGCCATAGTACAGTTCAAACTCTCTTTTGGAGCCCCATTCATCTCCAGCCTGAGCTCCATAATTGACTTGGCCTGATCTTCCTTTCTATTTGCTCAACTTGTCACATCTTTCTGCCTTGCCAGATGGAAAGGACTTTTGACTTCTCTACACACTTCTCTTATTTGACTGGGATTTTTTTTTTTTTTTGGTACTGCTCATGAGATTACTCTGCAAAGAAATAAATTTTATTGAGGCATAATTGATAGACATTAAACTGCACGTATTTAAAGCACATAGTTTGAAATATAGTTATATCCATGAAACTATCACCATGATTAAGATAATGAAAATTATTATCACTCTAAAAATTTTCTTTTATCTCCTTTGTAAATCCCTTTCTCCTCCCTTCTAGCATTCTCCCAACTTCATCCTAAGGCAACCAATGAAATATTTTCTGTCTCTATAGATTAGAAATGAAATTGTAGAGTCAATTCTTCTTTATTTTTGCTTATTTCCTTTAACATAATTGATTTAGATTCACCGATGCTACAATGCATATGTATATTCTTTTTTATCTCAATGTGGTATTTCATTGTGTATATAGAACTTAGTTTGTTTATATCTTTACCTGTCAGTGGACATTTTAGGTGTTTCTGATTTGGGGCTGCTATAAATAAAATGGTTATTTTTTAGCTTTATTGAAGTGTAATTGACAAATTGTAAGACAAATAAATGTATGTCTATATATACATATATATATACATACACACACATATATATAGGAATATATATAGGAATACTATTCAACCATGAGAAAGAAGGAAATCCTGAGGTTTTCAATAACATGAATGGAGTCTGAGGTTATTATGCTAAGTGAAATAAGCCAGACTGAGAAAGATAAAAGCTGTATAGCATCACTTATATGTGGAACCTAAGAAAGAGCTGAAATTATAGAAAAAGAGAACAAATAAAGTTTTATGAGCCTCCATGCACACCAGCCTTTTTGTATGGACATAGGTAATACAGAATCATAGGATCATAGAGTAGTTGTATGTAGACTATTTAGGAAATTGCCAAACTGTTTTTTAAGCAGTTATGTCATGTACTTAAGTCAGCAGTTTACGAGAAATCTAGCTTCTCCACATCCTTTCCAACACATTGTGGAGTTAAGCGTTTTAATTTTAGATATTCTGATAGTTGTGTGTTGGAATTTAATTGTGAATTATTTAGTATGCTCATAATCACTAGTGATGGTTAGTATTGTTTCTTGTGCTTATTTGCAATCTATGTACCTTATTTGGTAAAATATTCAAATCTTTTTCTCATTTTTAATTGAATTGTCTCTTTTTATACTGAAGTATAGTTGATTTGCAATGTTATGTTAGTTTCTGGTGTACAGCTAAGTGATTCAGTTATACACACACACACACACACACACACATATATATATTCTTTTTCAAATTCTTTTTTCCATTATGGGTTTATTGCAGGATATTAAATATAATCCCCTGTGCTATACAGTAGGACCTTGCTGTTTATCTATTTTATATATAGTGGTTTGCACCTACTAATCTCAAACTCCTAATTTATCACTCCCCTACCCTCTATCCCCTTTGGTAACTAGAAGTTTGTTTTCTATGTCTGTGAGTCTGTTTCTGTGTTTTAGATAAATTCATTTGTATCATATTCTAGATTCCACATATAAGTGTTATATGATATTAGTCTTCCTCTTTCTTTTTTACTTACTTAACTTAGTATGATAATCTCTTTATCCATCCATGTTGCTGCAAATGGCATTGTTTCATTCTTTCTCATGGGACATATAGGTTTCTTCCATGTCTTGGCTATTGTAAATGGTGCTGCTATGAACATTGGGGTGCAGGTACCTATTCAAATTAGAGATTTTCCCTTTTCAGGATATATGCCCAGGATTGGGATTGCTGGATCATATGTTAACTCTATTTTTAGTATTTTAGGGTACTTCCACACTGTTTTCCATAGTGGCTGCATCAATTTACATTCCCATCAACAGTATAAGAGGGTTCCCTTTTCTCTACACCTTCTCCAGCATTTATTATTTGTAGACATTTTGATGATGGCCATTCTAACCTCTGTGAGGTGATAACCTTGTAGTTTGGATTTGCATTTCTCAAACAAATAGCGATGCTGAGTGTCTTTTCATGTGCCTATTGACAATCTGGATGTCTTCTTTGCAGAAATGTCTGTTTAGGTCTTCTGCCCAGTTTTTGATTGGGTTGTTTGTATTTTGTTATTGAGTTGTTTGTGTTTTTTGGAGATTAAGCCCCTGTCGGTTGCATCATTTGCAAATACTTTCTCCCATTCCATAGGTTGTCTTTAAGTTTTGTTTATGATTTCCTGAGTTTTTTTTTTTTTATTGAGTTTTGAGAGAATTTGTATGTTCTGGATACAAGTCCTGTAATGTAAGAGTTTCAAATATTTCCTGCCAGTCTATGACTTGTTTTTATCATTCTCTTAATAATTTCTTTCATGAAACAGAGTTTTTAATTTTGTCAAAGCCCATTTTATCAATTTGTGTCTTTCAGGATTATGTTTTTGGTGGTGTAACTAAGAAATGTTTAAATATTGCACATCACAAAGGTTTTGTTTTCCTAAATTTTATTTTAGAAGATTTTAAGTTTCTATTTCACGTTTAGGTCTGTGATCTACTTTGAGTCTTTTTTTTTAAACAGTGTACAATATAGATTAAAGTTTAATTTCTGTATAAGGATGCCCAATTATTCCAAAATTATCTGTTGAACATAGTTTTCATATCCCATGCACTGCCTTTGCACCTTTGCCAGAAATCAGTTGTCCTTATACATGTGAGTTCAGTTATTGAAAGCCCATTTTGTTTCAATGACCTATTTGTTTCTTGACACCAAAGCCACATTGTCTTTATTACTGCCACTTTAGAATAATTCATAACAAAACTAGTAATTAATTACCTAAATGTGTTGTATTATATCAAATAAAATCCATCTAAGTATCATCAGCTTAAAAACCTCCAAATCTCATCATAATCATTTAAATCATGTGTGGATGAGACTGGGTAGGAGTTATCCTGCATCAAAGTTCCTTTTTATCTATATATTTGTGAATCTAGAAAACACGTTGGTTGCTTCCAAAATGCAATGATGAAGCAGGCATAGGATAACAGTTGTAGATTTCCTATTCTGCAAAAAGAAAGTGGAAGGAAGAATGTGCTCACCATCTCTAAGGCATTTTACAGTTCAGCAGAGTAAATTCCAGTAGGTTTCAAAGACTATAAATAATCTTCAGTGGCTTAAGTGCCATCTTCTGCACCCACAGTTTCTTCTATGGATCTAGCCTTTCTTGATTTTCCATGAAAAGGAGCACATGTTTACAAGTGAGTAGCTTTATCAGCCTGTTTCCTGTAGAACTTGTAGAGTCTAACTGGCCATGTGGGTTCATGAACTTGAACTGCCTTTGAATTGGATCTGGCTGGTGCTGGCTCTTGAGAGCCACTTGTCAAATAGTCAGGAATTTGGCATGCCCATTGTTAAATTATTCACAGTTTGAAACTGATTATGTCTGGAGTTTTTATACCACAGATATTGGTAAATAACACAAATCAAAACTTTTTCTTTTAAGAGAGCTGGTTTACCAATGTACCAGCAGATACAATATGCCTAAGCAATTTATCTACTTCCAGCCTCAGCAAACCTAATTAGATCACATTAGTGAGATAAAAATTATGCAGGAAGTTTCACAAGCTGGTAGACAACTTATGTGGCCATTGTATGGAGAAGAAGCCATGTATCAGGCAGTGGTCTTTGAAGTCGCTTTCCTTGGTTAGCTGACCTAGAAATATAAAATTGTATGCTGGTGCCAAGTTCAAAATTATTTATCACATGCCACCCCTCAGTAATTTAATATATAAAATATAATATGTGTTTACTCCTTGGAGTCTTTTTTGTGTCACCATTTCATGTTTCTTTGGATAACGGAAACATGCTTTTCAAATTCCATTGCTCCTATATAAACCTAATTAAAATATGCAGTACCACATCAGAACTGTTCATAAATCAATCACTTCTTCAGTTACTGTCAGAGATTAATAATATGTCCCATGAGCATAAAAGAAAACTTAGGCACAAGAGATAAAAGAATTTCCACAAGCCACCAATATTGTTGATGAGAAAACAATGAATAAACATTATTTATGATGAATAAACATGAGATAATTCAAGAGGAGTGTAAAACATACAATATAATATCTAAAAGTAAAGAAAAAGAAGCCCAAACCAAACCTAAGAGCTCAGAGGGTCTAGTGATAAGTCAAACTAACTATCAGTGTTGAAAAACAGTGATCATTTTGAGCCTGAAGTTGTAATTTAGTGTCTACCCTCAAAATTCTTAGAAATTCCCCAAATAACTGATATCAGTCTTTGAGTTGTATGTCATATATATGTCATATGAAACATACTGACTAGAATGCTTCATAAAAGCCCTTTGAGAAATGTTATCATTTTCCCTGTTGGAAGAATTGTTTCAGAAGTTCTTTTATAACAAAGATATTTATTTTCTATTTTTTATGGTTGTTATTTTCACATTCTGCTAATATTCTTCTGTTACATGGCTGTTGCATATTTTTTTAGTTAGCATACAGCATTTTTTCCCCTGCTTTTTTCCAAAATAAGCAAGAAGCTTGAAATGCCACTCATTTGTACTTATAGTTAAGGATTGCTGTGTAACAAAATTCTGACCAGTAAGACCTCAATGGAAGTCCTTGTGGGGGCTTAAGAAGGTATTTGCTTCATTATAAATAGGAGAAGTGCTGATTTTTTCTTTTCCTCCTGCCCCTTAAGTGGATGGGATTCCTAGACCTTTAAAAGTCATATGCTGACCAGTTGCAAAGCAATTAAGGACAAAAGGTTAATGTATTAAGGATAGTAGAGGAGAAAACTAGAAATGACTTGGGTCCTTGATGATGGTTTTGAGCTGCTGAACAAGTCCCAAGTTATCTTTATCAAGAATCCTTCTCAAGTCACTCTATGGCTTATTGTCGGGCTTCTCTGTTTTTCCAGTTATAGCATTTCCTTTTTTTTCTCCCTTTTTTAACTGAAGTATAGTTGATTTACAATGTTTCAGGTGTACAGCAAAATGATTCAGTTATACATATCTATCTATCTATGCTTTTTCAGATTCTCTTCCATTATATTATTACAAGATATTGAATGTAGTTCCCTGTGCTATACAGTAGGTCCTTGTTGTTTATCTATTTTATATATAGTAGTATGTATCTGTTAATCCCCAAATCCTTAGTTATCCCTCCTCCACCTCCTTTTCCTTTTGGTAACCATAAGTTTGTTTTCTATGTCTGTGAGTCTGTTTCTGTTTTGTAGGTAAGTTTATCTGTATTACTATTTTTTAGATTCTACATATAAGTGATACCATGTGGCATTTGTCTTTGTCTGACTTACTTCACTTAGTGTGATCATCTCTAGGTCCATCCATGTTGCTGCAAATGGCATTATTCCATTCTTCTTTATGGCTGAATAATATTCCATTATATACATATTCTTCATCTTCTTTACCCATTTATCTGTCAAATGGACATTAAAGTTGCTTCCATGTCTTGGCTATTGTAAATAGTACTTCTATGTACATTGGGATGCATGTATCTTTTTGAACTAGAGTTTTTATCTTTTATGGATATATGTCCAGGAGTGGAGTTGCTGGATCACATAGTAAGTCTATTTTTAGTTTTAAAAACTCCATACTATTTTCCATAGTGGCTGCATCATTTTACATTCTTACCAACAGTGTAAGAGGATTCCCTTTTCTCCACATCCTTTCCAGCATTTATTGTTTGTGGACATTTTAATGATGGCCATTTTGACAACTGTGAGGTGATACTTCATTATAGTTTTGATTTACATTTCTCTAATAACTAGCGATGTTGAGCATCTTTTCATGTGCCTGTTATCCATCTGTATGTTTTCTTTGGTGAAATTTTTGTTTTGATCTTCTACCACTTTTTAATTGTCCAACTCTAGCATTTTTAACAGAAAAATAATTATAGATTTCTGTGATTTGAAAAATAGGAGATGGTAAATACAAGTCCAAAAAAACCTTATGATCCAAACTTCCCTTTTTCTCAATACTCTAAATTATTTACCCTCCTTCAAGGCCAAACTTTGGGAAAGAATGGTCTATGACCGCTTTACCTTCCCACCTCCCATTCCTTCTACTCACTCCCACCTGGCTTCCATCACTATAGCCTCTGAAAATTTATCAAGCCCACTGGAATTTTTTATGCCCTCATCTTTTCTTACCTCATTGAAATATTCAAAAATTTCATTATGTACTCCTTTTGTTGACAGTTTTCTGTTTTGTAATACATGACATCCTGTCTCACTTTTCTGTCACTTTTTTAAATTACTCTTGCACAAACACTGAAATCTTAACATTGATGTCCCTCAACATTTGACCCTGATACTTTACTCTTTGCCCTTTATACTCTTCCCCTAAGTGATAGCATACTTCTCCTGGCTATAAAAATGTCAACACACTAATGACTCATAAATTCGTACCTTGAGCCCAGACATTTTCTCTGAGCTTCAGTCATATGTATCCAATGGTTCATTTGACATTCCTTCTTGACTAGCATGCACTCTGTCAAATTTAAGTGTTCATAAGTTGTTTCAAAACTGCTCCACCTACTCCTCACAAGTTCTTCTCTATTTTTTTTGAAGGCACCCTTATGCAATATCCAATTTTTTGTTCAAGTTTGAAATCCAATACCTCTGATTCCTCCCTTTATCTCAAACTTCATATCAAGTCTATCATGATTTCTGTTGATTCCACCATCACTGTTCCCCACCTAAATGTCTGACATCTCTGTTACATTATTGCACTGACCTCTTAATGTTTCCCTCTGTCAGTCACTGCTAGCCTCTAAATATTATACAGAAGTCAGAAAGATTTTTTTAATGTAGAATATAAACAATAAAAATCATTTTCTCCCCAGACTCAACTCTTTAATAGTTTCACATTGCAGTTGGGATAAAATTCAGTCATTACTCCTGGCTTGCAAGGCCTTGATTGTTTGCATTATTTTGTTGAAGCAAATTTCTCCAACCTCAGCATGAATTATTTTCCCCAATGTACACTAGGCTCTTAACTGATTAGAGAATTAGCTCATGCTGTTTCCTGTCCTTGTAATATTTTCTTTCGGTCCCTGGCCCTTCTTATTATTCAGATATTACTTAAATCTTTCAGAGGCTTCTTCCCTGTTTAAAAATTACTTCCCTTCCATTCTACATTCCATCATTCTATAATTCTATTTATTTATTTTCTTACACTTTTTACAACGTGGTATGTATATATAGTCTGATAGATACATGTATGTGTATACATACTTTTTTTTTCAACTTCAAGCTTTACTTCTAAGTTGTTCACTAATATATTTTCAGTGCTACCAAAGGCCTGGAAGAAAATAGCCATTTATTTAATAAATAATTATTATTTGTTTATTGAATAACTACTATATGCCAGGCACAGTTAGAGGTGCTGGTTATATGGTAGACAATAAGATAAATTACCCACTTGCATTAATTTTGTATTCTGATTTTATGAACTTGTCTCCAAGAACAGTCACACAAGGCCTTTGTGTTAATTATAGCTCCACAAAGCTGGGGGAACAATAAAGTATCTATGAAAAGGTAAGCTTTAAATTGAGTCCTAAATTATGAAAAGTTGTCATCCAGCAAAATTCTGGGGGAATATTATTCAAGACAGACAATACAAAATATAATGACTTGAATTGATACATGTTCAAGAGATAAAAAGACATTCATGTGGCTAGAAATCATGATGCTGTAGGAGTTATTTAAGAGTTACAAGCAGGAAATTGCACTGATTGGAAGGAAGGAAAGAAAGAAGGAGGGAGAGAGGAGGCACAGAAATTATTGGCAGTGCTGATGACATTACCTGCTGATTGAGAATATGGCTAAAAGATAGTGAAGGGTCTCCTGCCGCTGCCTCATGTAAAGTGATTTCAAGGCATTCTGAAGTTCATTGAACCTGCTACTTCATGTTAACTGATATCTGACCAACTGGAAATTTCCAAACCTTGGCAGTCACTTCTAATATCCTCATCTGATCCTGGAGCTTCATTTTCATAACTTAATGCTTCAGCTAAATGAATCCTCCATGAATATTTTTTTGACATGGTGATTACCCCTTCATTTCTCATTGCAAAGAGGTCAATGTCAGACAGGTCTAAAAGGAGGGATGCTGACCATGTAGGAGGTACCATCATGTCCAGAAGCAAAACCTGCAGGGATGCCTGCAGACCCATGGACACCAGAGATGAGGCTTAGAAAGTCCATCTCTTTGCCAGAAACCCCACGACCTCCTCCGCATGGTGTCATACCAGCCTAAATAAACAGAAACAGCCTTTAATAGAGATTTTTGATGAACTGGGCTCTCCTGTTCCCCAACATGCTGGTTACTACTTACTCTCTCATTAAAGTTGTTATCTCATTAAAGAGTAGTAATTTGAGAACCAATTTTCATTTTAGGCTACTAACACACCAGTCATTAATTTGCAAATAGGCAATTTGTTTGCTAATACTTCAAAGCACTTTTTTTTTTTTTTGCAATCTGGACAATATATGTTTCATCTTAAATATTTGCTTTGCTGGGAAAAAAAAGATTTTTAAAAGTAGAATTCTGTATATATGTATATAATATGTATTTCATATATATGTATATATTTGGATTTGGACAAGCTCTTGGGTAAATATTGACTTTTTTTAAAGATAACATGTCATCTATAATTTATTCTAGCACATTTTTATCTTTATGATTTTTCATTTTCCTTTGGAGTATATTTGTAGACACATACTTTTCATGTGTTTGTGCTCATAATGTAATTATTTTATTATAATAATAGCTTGCATTTATTTGATAGTTACCCTGTGCCAAGCAAGGATTTAGCACAGGTTACAAGATTCACATCAGTCCTGAAAACAGCTCTATGAGTTTGTTATTAACAAACAAGCCATTAAATATGTGAGGGAATTATGGTATAATATTTTCAAAGACTTTAGGGATGATAAAGGTTAAGACTGGAAACTTCCATGACTGGAATATGACCCCAGACTGAAAGATTTCAGGTTCATTCATTGATTTGGGAAACTCTGGCATTTATTCTTAAAGAGGTTTATTATTAACACTGTTAAAGAAAAAAATTATTCTGATGCTTGTTAAAATGATAAGGAAAACACTTTACTCATTACTGTGATAGGCGTCAAGACTATGACAGCAGAGGACAAAGGTAAGACTCAACTCCAAATACAACAATAACAAGTGAGTGAAATAGAAGGAAATGGGTGGGGCACAACCATTGAAGGAGTGTCACAGCAACTGGGGACAGGACAAAGTGGTTAGAACCAAGACGGTGGAAGTTTTGACTTCCAGTTGACCTTGAGCCTCATGGCATACCCACAGGTGCCATGACATTTCCTCAGCTGACCATAAAAGGGCAAAAAGTGGGTGGGGTGCCCAATTCTTGGAAACCCCTGCCCCTTCACCAAAGTAGTTCAATAATCCTCCTATTCATTAGCATATGAAATCACTGAGCCCATGAAAGCTAACAACTCTGCACCTCATGCTCTCTCTCCCTTTCACTCTTTCTCTCACCTTCTGAGACGGCCTGCACTCTTATCTATGGCGTGTGTAACTGCTTTTACTTTAGGCTAAACACCCCCACACCTCTTGGTCTCTCTCCCTCTCACCTTTCTGAGGTGGCCCACATTCTGCCTGTGGAATATGTATCTCCTAAGCCGTTTTCCCTTCTGAGCGAGACAGACTACACTCTGTCTATGGAATGTGTATCTTTCTAAATAAAATTGCTTTCACTCTGCCATGCTTTGCTCTTGAATTCTTCCCTGCACTAGGCAAGAACCTGTTCTCCCACATGAGGATTTATAGCCAAGGAGTAGGTTGGAGGAGGGGGAAAGTGGAGGGGAAATTACTAAGGAGACATCAGATGTAGGGGGAATTCATGCTAAATTGACCTAACAGGATTCTTGCTTTTGGGCAGGCAGGGGTGATCAGGTATCAATGGTGACGGAAGAGGAATTTGATCAAATATTGAAAGTGATCAGATATCAGGGGTGGAACAACTCTCCCTAAACTGACTGAGCTGGATTCTTACTGAAACAGGCTCATGCAGGTCTGGGAAGGATAGGGGGCCATAGTCAAGGACTAGTACAGAAGAGAGATTAGCAGAGTCTGACTAATGTTTGGTCAAGGAGGGAGTCTTGTCAATTTACCACAAAAAATATAAAAGTTTAAAGATGGAGAGGACTTTAGAAACAGCTTGAATCAACCCATGCTTTTTGTAGAGGAAAACACTAAATATTTATGCACATTTGCTTATCCAAAATCACTTGGGCAATGAAAAGACAGGAGACCAAGACTTAGCCCTATGCTCTTGCCTTTAAACTATTATTGTCTCTTATTGGATACTTTGCATATCATCCTAATATATAAGAAATTGGATGCTCTGTAAATGCAGAATGGCACAAGATATAATAGGTAAAATTGGCTTTAGAAGTCTCAATAAAATCGACATTAATTGCTTTAGAACTCTCTTCTCTCATCCATCTATCCTCAGTCAAAAAAAAATATTTGTAGATTTACTAACAAATAGCATATTTGTTGTTTAAATTGGTTATGCAGGGTCTTTAAATGTCAAATGGGAGTCTATGGAAATAGATTGAAATTCCAATCTCTGTGCTGAAGTTCTTCTGTGGGGTTGTAAATGAAAAACAGTGTGTGAGAACATTGTTTTAGCACCTGTTTTATTGCCTGCACTTGATGTAATTAGTGTATTTAAAGACAGCCCTATTGGTTACACCATATGGTTTGTAATCATTAGTATAATAATAGATGTACCATTTAAAATGGAGCACAACAACCGAGTGTTATTGTTCCATTCAGCTAGCATAATAGGGGGTTTTGGGAGAGTTGACTGAATCCCAATTTTGAATCTCTGACACATTTAGGTTCCCTAGGATAAGAAATTTTAGGTGATAAAGAAACAAATCTGCTACTATTATTTGATTTAGATATTAGCAAATATTTTTACGCTTTCTTTGACATGTCTGACCCTAAAATAATGGTATTTTAAATAAACTATTATTAATGATGACAATGAATCGCATTAACATTTTCAAATGTGAAGATGTGTTCTGGTTGACTAAAACTGGATTTCCATTGTGAACATTTAATTAGCTTTTTATTCACACTAATTTCAGTGTTTATTAAAACAGGAAACATTTTTTTCTGATGTAAAAAGTTTAGCAAGAAATAAGAAAGTGACACAGGTTCTTGTAAACTTTGGAAAAAGTACCTTTAAAAACCTTGAAAACATCCTTTGTATTTACAGCTGGCTCCTAAGTGACAACACCAGGAAGTTAATCAGTGATTCTATCTTCTCACTTAGTACAAGCTACAAGAGGTGACAAGCAAAACAAGAATCCCACTGGAGATACAATTGCAAGCAAAATCAGAAGGCACTGATTTCCAGTGCTGTTAACCAACACTTACATGCGCACACACCCACACACACATACACACACATTTTTAGACATATACTTATAAAGAACCTATATTTGTGACTATATGTGATATACGTACTTTCAAATAAACTTTTAAATTTGAATGCATATTTTCTCCACACACACACACACACACGCAAACTAATCTCCATGCTGAAATTTCAGTTTTGAATGAAGAAGTTAAAAAATATATATTATCAAAAAAAGGAAGCCTAAATGCTTGTTTTCCTCCATCATATAAAATTGGTTTGTATTATTATAATTCTGTAAATTAAATGCATCAATATAAGTGTTCTCTGACTTTTTGGCATGAGAATCTCTTTGAATTAATAAAGAAAACAAAATGCTAAGTGCTCCAGTGTCCTGTGGTGCGAGATAGTGGAGGCCAATGCTCTCACATATTTGCTGGTTCATGCAGCTTGATTCACTACCCATGACGCAACAGTCCCTTGCTCTCAGGTGTTCCCTGTACCACTTGCATTTGCTGCCGCTCTTGGTGTCCTTGCTCTTGAGTAGTGTGCCCTTGTTATTCGTCTTTAGTGACACTGAGCCTTACCACTGTTAGCTCCTTTATGAAGGCGTATAGTGGAAGGCTTGGTCTCTAAGATGTTATCTTCAACCTACCTTTTTTCTTTTACATATTCATCATAATTTTAACTTAAGAAACTATATAACATAATATTAGTTGAAATGTCCACGTTTACTCAATCACTCCCTAGTCAGTGGAGCATTTATGCTGCTCTTCGTGTTGCCAGAGAATAGGTTCTTGCTTCACACTGAAAGAATTCAAGAGCAAGATGTAGTAAAGTGAAAGCAAGTTTATTTGGAGAGATACACACTCCATAGACAGAGTGCAGACTCACTCTGAAGGCAAGAGAGGGAATGACCACAAGGTGCAGAATTGTTAGGTTTTATGGGCTCAGTAATTTCATGTACAAATGACTAGGAGGATTAATCCAACTATTTTGGGGAAATGGTGGGGATTTCCAGGATTCAATCCCCCCGCCCACTTTTTGACCTTTCATGGTCAGCCTAGGAACTCTCATGGTGCCTGTGGGTGTGTCATGAGACTCAAGGTCTACTGGAAGTTGAATCTTCCACCATCTTGGTTCTAACCACTTTGTCCTGTCCTCAATTGCTGTGTCATTCCTTCAATGGTTGTGCCCTGCCCCCTTCCCTCCTGTCTCACTTGGACAGAATACTGTAGCTGATTCTTAGTAGAAGCTGACCTTTTGAAGCGAACAAGTGCTCTTGGGCACGCCCTTGTCGTTTGTCTTAGACAATACTTCAACCACTGAAAGAGTTAGTCACACATGTTAAAAAGAGATCTGCCATCCAATAATTTCTGTGCTTAAGTTGACACCTCTAGTTGCTCCAATTGTTCCCTTTCCAGTAGTTTCTTATTTCTCACTCTGAAAGATACAAAGTAACACTGAGTTTTATCACTGTTAGCTCGTTTATGGAGGTATATAGTGGAAGGCTAGTTTAGTCTTCACATCTCATATATATTTACATCAACACAGGAAATTTCTGGCAGCCAGTGATGCTGTAAAATGCAGTGCCCCTGTATAGATACATATAGTGAAGTGACGTGGAGATTAAGGGGCACAATTGAAACACAAAGTAAAGGAAGGTAATTGTGGGTAGTGAAATTGAAATGGGAGCTATAGTAAGGCATAAAGGAAACTATGGAAGTGTATAGTACAATAGATATACAATAGATGTCTCTTATTTTAGCTCACGCTACCAAAGTTGTGTGAAGCTGATGGAAAATTAACATCTTATGGACCAAGCCTATTTGTTGAAAGTAACGAGTGGGCACCTTAGCACTGTTCATGAGTATAAAGAAAAAGATTTCAGCTTTTCACTGTTGAGTAGGATGTTAGCTGTGGCCTTGTCCTATATGGCTTTTGTTATGTTGAGTTACATTCCCTCTACACACACCTTGTTGAAGAGTTTTTATCATAAAATGATGCTGAATTTTGTTAAAGGCTTTTCCTCTATCAATTGAGATTATCATATGATTTTCATCTTTTGTTTTGTTAATGTGATATATCAGACTGATTTATTTGTTGATGTTGAAACATCCTTGCATCTCTGGAATAAACCCCACTTGATTATGGTGTAAGATCCTTTTCATGTACTTTTGAATTCACTTTGCTCATATTTTGTTGAGGGCTTTTGCATCTATGTTCACTAGAGATACTGGCATTTATTTATTTATTTATTTATTTATTTATTTATTTATTTATTTAATAGTATCCTTGTGTGATTTTGGTATCAGAGAAATGCTGGCCTTGTAAAATGAGTTTGGAAATATTCCCTACTTTTCTATATTTTGGAAGAGTTACAGAAGGATTGGTATTAGTCCTTCTTTAAATGTTTAGTAGAACTCACCAGTGAATCCATCTGGTCCTAGACTTTTCTTTCTTTGTAGGTTTTTATTACTGATTCAATCTCCTTAGTAGTTATTGTTCTCAGAGTTTCCATTTCTTCATGATTCAGTCTCGGTAGGTGGTATGTTTCTAGGAGCTTATCCATTTCTTCTACTTTATCAGTTTGTTGGTGTATATTTTGTTCATGAGAGTCTCTTGTGATCTTTTGTATTTCTGTAGTATCAGTTTAATGTATCCTCTTTCATTTCTAACTTTATTTATTTGAGTGTTCTCTTTTTTTTGCCTTAGTTCAGCTAAAGATTTGTCAGTTTTGTTTACCCTTTCAAAAACCAACTCATTTGTGTTGGTCTTTCTACTGTTTTTTATTCTCTATTTCATTTATATCCTCTGTGACCTTTGTTATTTCCTTCCTTCTGCTAATTATGGGTGTACTGTGTTTTTCTTTACTAATTGCTTGAGATGTAAAGTTAGGCTTTTAATTGTGATCTTTCTTTTTTCTTAATGTAGGATTTTTTTTTACCATGAACTTCTCTTTTCAAACTGTTTTGCTTCATTCCGTAGTTTTGGTATGCTGTGTTTCCATTTTTGTTTGTCTCAAGATATTTTTATTTTCATTTTAATTTCTGCTTTGACACATCTATTGTTCCAGTGCATGTTTTTTTAATATACTCATATTTGTGGGGTTTTTTTTTTTCAGTTTTCCTCCATTGTTGATTTCTAGTTTCAACTCATTGTGGGCAGAAAAATACTTGATATATCAGATTTCAATTGTCTTGAATTTGTTAAGACTTGTCTTTGGTTTAACACATAATCTATCCTGGACAATGTTTTGTGTGTACTTGAAATGAATGTACATTGTGCTCTCGCTCGATTGAAAGTTCTATATACATCTGTTAGGTGCATTTAGTCTAAAGTGTAGTCCAAGTTCAATGTTTCCTTATTGATTTTCTGTTTGGATGATCTATTCATTATTGCAAGTAGAGTACTGAAGTTCTCTACTATTATTTGGTTGCTATTTGTTTCTCCTTTCAGATCTATTAATATTTACTTTATTTACTAATATTTAATATTTAGGTGCCCCAAAGGTGGATACATAAATATTTACAATTGTTATATCCGCTTGATGAATTGGCCCTTCTATCATTATATAATGATATATATATCATTATATAATGCCCTTCTTTTTTTAATCTTATTTCAGTTTTTACTTAAAGTTTATCTTAAAGTCTGATATAAGTGTAGCTACTCCTGCTATCTTTTGTTTTTCATTTGCAGGAAATATCTCTTTTATTCCTTTACTTTCAGTCTAGTGTGTCCTTGAACCTGAAAGTATCTCTTATAGGCAGCAAATAAATCGAGTGTTGCTGTTTTCTCAATTTAACCACTCTGTGTCATTTGACTAGAGAATTTATTTCATTTACATAGAAAGTAATTATTGATAGGTAAGGATTTGCTGTTGCTATTTTGTTAATTGTTTTCTGAGTGTTTTATAAGTCCCAGACTAGGAATAGCCTTACCATATGACCCAGTAATCTCACTCCTGGGCATATATTCAGAAGAAACCCTACTTCAAAAAGACACCTGCACCACAGTGTTCATAATAGCACTATTTACAATAGCCAAGACATGAAAACAGCCTAAATGTCCATCAACAGATGACTAGATAAAGAAGAGGTGGTATATTTATACAGTGGAATACTACTCAGCCATAAAAACTGACAACATAACGCCATTTGCAGCAACATGGATGTCTCTGGAGAATGTCATTCTAAGTGAAGTAAGCCAGAAAGAGAGAGAAAAATACCATATGAGATCACTCATATGTGAAATCTAAAATAAATAAATAAATAAATAAATACAAAACAGAAACAGACTCAAGACATAGAATACAAACTTGTGGTTGCCAAGGGGGCAGGGGATGGGAAGGGACAGACTGAGATTTCAAAATGTAGAATAGATAAACAAGATTATACTGTATAGCACAGGGGAAAATACATAAGATCTTGTGGTAGCTCACAGCAAAACCAATGTGACAATGAATGTATGCATGTTCATGTATAACTGAAAAATTGGGCTCTACTCTGGAAATAGATACAACATTGTAAACTGACTACAACTCGATTTAAAAGAAAGTCCATTTTTTCTTTCTTTCTCTCTGTCTTTGTGATTTAAGATTGTCTGTAGTGATATGCTTTGATTCCTTTATCTTTTGTGTATACTGTAGATTTTTGCTTTGTAGCATTTCTTGTAACGTAGGTTTGATGCTGATGAACTCCTATAGATTTTGTTTATCTGGAAATAACTTTATCTATCCTTTCATTCTGAGGGACAACTTTGCTGGTAAAATATTCTTGTTTGGCAGTTATTTTCTTTCATCACTTTGAATATATTATCCCATTCCCTTCTGGCCTACAATTATTCCAGTGGAAAGTCCACTTACAGTTTTATGAGGGTTTCCATATGTATAACAAGTCATTTTTCTCTTGCTGCTTTCAAAATTATTTTTGTTTTTAATTTTTGACTATTTGATTGTATGTCTTGATATGGGTCTTCAAAGAGAGATCCACATCTTATTCGGTGTTTTCTTGGGCTCCCTACATCCGAATGTATATTTCTTCCCCAGGCTTGGGATGTTTTCTTTGTTTTATTTGAATAAGCTTTCTATCCCTTTCTCGCTTCTCCTTCTGGGACTCCCATAAGTGCTTAACGGTACCCCAAAAGTTCATTAAGATATCAGTACTCTTTGTTTTTTTAAGTTTCATTTTGCTCTTCTAATTAGATGACTTCTACTTCACTGTTCTCAAATTCACTGATCCTTTCTTCCACTTTATCTAGTCTGCTGTCGAACTTCCCTATTGCTTTTTCAGTACAGTTATTGTATTCTTCATCTTTGTGATTTCTGTTTGGTACTTTTCATAATTTTTACCTTTTTGTTGAAATTCTCACTTTGGACATTGCTACCTGAATTCATTAACCATCTTTATGACCGTTATCTTGAATTCTCCATCAGATAAATCCCTTATGTCTGAATTGTTATGATCACTTTCAGGTCATTTATTTTGTTTGAAACATATTTCTCTATTTATTTATTTTTCTTGACTCTGTGTGTGGTTTTCTGTGCATTATAAACAGCCATCTTTCTTGTTCTTGACCAATATTGTATAGAAAATGTCCCCTACCAATCAGGCCTTAGTTATGTTTCTGGATGCCCTCAAAACTTTGTGCTTATCCAAACTGCCATCTTTGTTCATAGAAGCCCCAGGAGATCAGGGTATGTCAAATGCAGTCAGTACCTGGAAAGCAGGTGAAATACCCATATGCCTGATCTGGCCCTAGAAGAATTAACAATTGCCTGTCCTGCCAGCCCCCAGAAGCAAACAAACTGGAAGTCCAGCTTTGGGTCAGCAGGTGAAAAAGTTAGGAATTTAATGAGTGTAGTCTCTATGTGGGAGAAACTGGGAGCTGGTTGTTTTTACCTATTCACTCTGCGCTGAGCTGGGGAATTGCTGCTGGGAGTGCTTGTGTGCCCATGTAAAATTGCCCGTGTTCTCTGTGATCCCAGGGCACTCGTAAATGCAAAACTCAGTCAGCCTAACATTAGTTTTTTCTTCAAGTTTTATTTTCCTCATTGATTCTTTTCAGCAGAAATGGAGATAAGCTACAAACATGTACATTATTCTTCAGTTTCCCACACCCTTCACCCTAAAAATCAACCTTGTTAACAAATTCTGTTGCTTTTATTTTAAAAAAAAAGCTCATAAATATAAAACCCTCTTCCTTTTTTTCTTCATTGTCCTATCTTATGCACTCATTATTTCTTGCCTTCAAATACTCTTTCAACAGTTCTCACTGCCAACATCTGTTTTTGCCACCATATTGACCTTCTTAAAATACAGATCATGGCACTGCTTCTAATATAAATTTCTAAGCTGGTTTTAATTTATATGACAAATATGATATAGATGTACATCATCCTAAACTATATATATACTATAAACTATACATATATATATAGTTTATTTGCTTCAGCATGATCTCACTTCTGATCACTTATCATTTGTCAATCTTACACTTTTCCCCAAATATTTTAGCTATCTTGAACTAATTAAAAGTCCTGAAATATTTTATTTTTTTAAGCCCTTGGTCTTTTTCTCCTACCATATTTTCATGCTGATCACCTCTTCTTTGTCTCATTATAAAGAAGAGAGAAAGAAGCATTTACCCCTTCCTATAAATTAGCCTTCACAGAGCTACACAAGGCACTTTAGTCCATATCTTGTTGATCATACTTATTTACATATATATGCTTATCTCTAAAGAAGACTGGAAAAATAAACATAATCCTCAGTCCTGCCCCAAACACAAACAGTTTTCTTTTAATAAAAAAGAAACCATAATGGAGAAAGAAACAAGTAACTAGCATTGTTTTCATAATTTACTCCTTTAGCTGCATAAATATCAATAAATATACATTCATCTTTTAACAGCAGAAAATCCTCTTCCCTGAGAGAAAAAAAAAAATTTACTGTAGATAGCTCAACTTCTAGGATCTCTGAGCAGAGTAAAGATCTCTTCATCTAACAGGTCTCTGGGTGGCTATTTTTGGTACAACAAACTATAAAATAAATAGTAATCTGCACTTCACATAATGGAGAACAAAGATAATGTCACAGTGAAAACACCTGGGTGGCGAGGAAAAATCACAATCATAGCAGTCTCTACAAATTAAGCTACTGGGCAGGAGTTGTAGAGATTCTATGTACCAGAAGCAGAATGAGATAATTCATTAGCTCATGTTGCAGCTTCTCCTCCTATTTATGGGGAAGGACTTGTTCTTTATTCTCTGGCCCATAGCTGGGTTGGACATTGGAGAGGATGTTCTACATGGGTGCTTCACAGCTTTGGTGGAAAACTTCCTATTAATTGGAATTAGAAGATCCTGTGCTCTGTCAAAACATTTTCACAGTCTTGGTCTATTTCAGTCCAAACTGGGTTTTGTTTTAAATTATAATTTATTCAAATATCCAACCAGTTTCTAGTCTGTTTTTAAGTTCCACAGGCAGATTTGACAGTCAAACCTTTTGTAAGATACCGATTTCAAGCTTTTAGTATCTTTATTTATTGATATTATTATACTGAACGTACACACAAGGTTTCTGGTTACAGAGTAGATTATTATTTACTCACTACAAATAGTAACTGGTGGTTTCTCTGTGCCCAAATTCCTACCCTAAGGCAATAAAAGACAGCTGTCACTCTCCATACACGGCTTCTGTATTGTAGGTAAGGAACACCAATAAAATTAATCTATGTTTATACAGGAAAAAAGTCCATTTTTGCCTCTCCCTATCTGAAAGAGTCTCCTTGGAAACACAGTGAGAGGAATCCTAAGTTGTTGTTGTAATCCTTTGGCTTGTAAGTAAATTTCTCCCAAAGAAAGAAAAGACCGGTGTTTCCAGCTTTGTAATCCATAGTATCTCACAGCCCTAAGTCTTATCCTCTCTTGAAATACTCCTCTAAGAAAATAAATCTCTCTCGAGCCCCCATTAGTTAATCAGTCATAAATTAGCTTCCAGGGAGCCTAGGTCTTAAGTTTCAGCAAAATTTTCTACAAAAGTCCTAACCCTGAAGAAGCAAAAAACATGTTTTCTCTACAGCCTAACAGATTTTTAAGCTTGAACATAATTTTGTGTTACTTGTCTGTATATTCCTGTATATTCTGCTTTTCAATTTAGCCCTCAAACCCCCCCCCCAAAAACCTGTAACTATGTTAAGAACTTTAGAGCAGAAGGTTTGAATGAAAAACCAACAGATCTGCCACTTTGATTCTGAAAAGACTCATAATTTTCTATTATTGTCATTCATATTTTCCTAAGGTTATGATTTCACTTCTACCAGTTACAAAACTTTTAATTTAAGAAACAGAGAAGGCACAAACTTTTTTCAGCCTTCAGAATTACAAATTACAGAATATTTAGTCAACTTAGCTTGCATGCTATAAGTAGGATTCTCTTAACTTATCCATTTCTGTTTGAAGATCTGGCTTCAATCTGATTTTATCTGTCTCATAGGTCTTTACTGATAAAGAAGTGCCAACATACACCAAATTTCATTATTTCAAGTATTGCTCTTAGTGATGCAGCAAGACTTCCAAGGTACAGAAAGTTACCTGTGAACTATTTTGCCACAGATTGGTGAAGCCTTCCCAGCTTTTTGTCTATAAAATCTGTCATGACTTCTCTCAATACCTCAAATTCTTTATTTAGCTAAATTCAAGTTTCAAGTTCTTTTACTTTAAGCACTTTTACTTTCAAATGTAAAGCAAAATACCAATTACGATTAGATTTGGATTCGAATAATGGAAACGTTCCGACAATATAAATATGCCAGGCAGGAAAGTAGTTGAAGGCTGGTTCTAAGACTCCATGAGGTTATTCGAGACACAGTTCCCTTCTTTCTTTTTGGTGAGTCATCCATGACCTTCATTTTAAATGCCACCTCCCAGGTTAAGACGGATGCTAATGAAATGAAAGAGAAAATGGGAAGAAGCAAATGACTGACAGTGGAGCTAGACAAAATTCATATAAAAGGAACAGAGATAAGAAATACTAGCTTGAAGCCATCATGGAGTTAAAAGATGGATTTAGAGCTTTCTTTCTCTTGTTAGGATATATTAGCATTAAGGAAGCTGATCCTATAGACAGGAAACCTCAGTGATGTCAAGGACAAAAATGCTGGAACCATGTTATTCTGGAGACTGATGGCGCTGGGACTCGGTATAGAAGTGAAGAAGTAAATGAAAATATGTCATTCATCATCCAGAAAAGATGCTCAGATTCAGCTACTAGGACATCAAAACCTCTATAATATTAAGTATGCCTAAAATTGTGCTCCGACCCTGTCGTAATTCCCTGGGACTGCCATAACAAACTACCAAAATTTGGTGGTTTAAAATGATGAAAATTTATTTTCTTGCAGTTCTGGGGTCTAGAAGTCTGAAATCAAGGTATCGGCAAGACCATGCTCCCTATGAAGTCTCCAGGGAAAACAATTTTCCTAGGAGAATACTTCTTTGCCTGCTTCTAGCTCCTGGGACCCCCATTAATCCTTGGCATAATTCCAAGATAATAATAATGTAGAAGGCTCAGATGCCTCTGATACTATCTGTTGAATTAATTTAATGTAAATGAATGAAACTGAGATACTAATGAAATAAAATTATTTTTGAGACAGGATGATAATATTTTTAAACATAAAATTCTCTCTCTGCTCGTTTGAGCTACTGCTTTTTTGAGTGTGCATTGTGTATCTGCATTATATGTTAACTAGTTCTCCTTAGGAGACACAGGAATGCCTACTCACCAAAAAAAAATTTCCTCCTGGCACCAGCAAGGTAACTCCTTAGGCGAGAACATTCCTTTCTCAATCCTGTAAGGGGTCACAATAACCCACTACTTGCCTTGTTGGACTTTGTAAACTGTCAATACGTTACTTTGATGTATAACCCTTTCTCTCAAAAACTTGTGTAACCTTGCCTTGACCTCTGACAGGTGGAACAGTCTTCAGAGTTTTCTGAATGACTGTCTCCTGGGCTGTAATCCTCAGGTTGGCTTCAGTAAAATGTTCCATTTCTTTATTAGATTAACTGTAAATTAATTTTTTTGTTGGCCTACCCTTCTAAGCTATGAAGTGATGTAGAATAATTAATTATGGAGGAGAACTGTTTAAACATGTTAACATATATTTCCTTTCAGAAATATTATATAATTAAAATCTAGGACTACTGTATAGCACAGGGAAATATATTCAAGATCTTGTAGTAGCTCACAATGAAAAAGAATATGTGAATAAATCTATGTATATTCATGTATGACTGAAAAATTGTGCTGTACACCAGAAATTGACACAACATTGTAAACTGACTATAACTCAATAAAAAAAATCTAGGACTAAATTGAGGCTAACAAATTATCAAGATGACCAACATATAGAACTGTTCCTGTTAATAACATTTTTAATTAGCTGACATAGATGTTTCTTTAAGCAGTTATGAAAGTAAATACATAAATTGAAAGACTAAAAGGAAACATATTGCACTTAGTAAAATCAGGCAACAAGCCTAAAAGAGATATAATGTGCTTTTCCTCACCATTTGCTTTCCTCTTATTATGTAGTCGATTTAGTCCGAGATACATAGGGTGTTCATTTGCAGCAGGATGTTTAGTTCTTTTCATCAGATGGAATAATTTTGCTACTCAAGGGAGGCAGCAAAATAGTACAGTGTTATTGACACTTTGAAGAGAGAGATGTGAATCCTATAGACCAAAAGTCTTGTACAAGAATTCTGGGAAACGCTACACTCTTTTAAAGGGCAACTTTTCTCAGTTTTCAATCTCTATCTCCTTTAAGCCAGGAAATTCTCTCTACCAGCCAATGAATTATCTTGACTAAGACCACTTCTGGCATTTTCTCAGGTACCTGCAGTGCTCATTCTGGCTGTACTATATCCCACAGTGTGGGCAGATGGCTCGAAAAAAATTGACTAATGCAGACGGCAGTGGTCTCTTTTGACACGTTGTGAATGGGTGATACTTCAGACCCAAAATAATCCTTTTTTTCTTTCCCCAATCTTAAATGTAAGGCGTTCTTATCAAGTGTTCTTCATGGAGAGTAATATCTCATCCTTCTCAGACATCCTGCTTCTTTTCAGAATTAGTGATGTTATGCTGAGAGAAAAACCCTTTTGAGCAACTGTACCCTCAGGACAGAAAGAGGCTACAAAGACGACGTACTGGGTGGGAAGTAATAATACGTTAAAAAAACTGCATTTATATTCATATAGTGTCTGGGTCGATGTATGACAGCTTTCAGTAGTGAAAAAGCAAATAAGCTAGAAAAGCATTTTGCCTTGAAGAAAAGTAAGTCCTGAAAAACTAAAATGTGCTGTATGCTTCTCTATCTTAAAAGCATATATCAACAGCAGTATAATTGACACAAATTAAGTTTGACAGGTAGCTCAAAGAATGCTTTAAAAAACACTCTTTTGCTTTCATAGAGTGTCCTAGGGTGCATGTATAATCACAATAGAGTCAACTCTAAACTGCATCCCATTGATTTCTTTAATCTCGAAAATTCACTGTGAGACAAAGAGATTAAGGAATGTCACATTCATGCAGACATGTTATAGGACAAGTAGAGTCATATAGTTAGGTGTATTTATGAGACAAGGTGCAAAGAACAAATGAGGTTAAAGATTGTATTATTTCAAAAAGACCCTAAGAAGTCAGACCAAAAAAAAAAAAAAACTAAACAAAATCTGATCTTCAAAACCTATTTATTTGAATTTTAAGGAAATACGTACATACATAAATTATTTGGTAAGAAAATAGTTTATCTTGTATTTTTACATTTTATAGAATCATTAAAGAATTTCCAATGGCATAGCCTGATCTATGTTCAAATAGTGTAAGTTATATATATATAAAGTTTTATATGTATTATATATCAAAAGCAGGAGCATTGTTCAGAGCCTCTGTATGAAACACAGTTCAACAATTAGCAAAGAATTACAGAATAATTATTGAAGTAATGCACCTGAGAATGAGTCTGCAGCAATGTATGAGAGACCTGTCTTTGAAGGATTATTGTCAAGATCAAATGAAGTATATTCAGGAAGTATAATTCTGAGTTACTACACTGGAGAAATTGACACTGTTTGCAATTATATTTTCAAGAATGCTGATATACTTTTGTGATTGTAGTAAATTAGTTGAAGGAATAAAGAAAGAGCTCATTCTGATGAATGGAATTTAGGGATAAATGAATCTTACTTAAGTAAGACTTAACACTTCTAATTGAACTCACTTTAAGATGAAGAAAGTAGTAAATAACGGGGACCCTCGAAGATAGCAAAGAAAGATGAGAAACTCAAATATACAGAGGTCTGGACACAGTCAAGATTGTAACGACTGCTGATCCACAAGCTTCTGTTGAGATAACCTCCTGAAATCCACTTCTGTATATCAATCATTCTACCTGTCCATCACCATTGAACTCTCTTCTACTTCTTGACAAGCGATTAAGAGACCAGAAGGCAGTTAACACAGCAGAGCTTGAACAGAGAAGGAACAGTTACTATAGCCTCACACATTCAGCCACTTACTTCTTAGGAGACACCTAAATTGTGAAAAATGCTCACTAAAATGCTGCTCCCTCATACCCTATTACACCACTACCGACCCCCCTAAAAAATTTTCCTCTTTAAGACTCTGAGAATTATGAGCATTCAATTATGTCTATTTTCCACATCCCCGATTTGAATCCAGTAGTTGATACTCATCTAGATAGTTTATTAAATATTTTGTTATTCTAAATTATGTTGCTATAAAAATCTTTATACATGTAAATTTATGGTAATATGAAGAGTTTCTTTAGGGTATATACAAAGAAATGTATTTCCAGCATCAGAAGGGATGTACCAGCAAGCTTAATAGATAAAGCAAAAGCGTTTCTCAAATTAGTTGTACAAAACCATATGCTCACCAATAGAGTTTATGATTCCCCAATGCTCCAAATAATTATCAGGACTTAGTATCGGTGAGTGCCGTTGAACTTTCTATTGTTCTGTCAATCAAATGGATGGAAAATTAGGAATTTTAAGAATCCATCACGTAGCTCTGCATATAGTTTCCCCAAAAGAAGAGTTCTAAAATATTTGTAAGAGTCTTTACATAGATAAACTATATAAGCTTTTTGAATGGTATGGTACTTCTTTTGTGCTTGATATTTATGTGTCTATATAAATATATGTATAAAAGTACATGTATACATGCAACATTTCATATTTGAACTCAGAAAGAACATTTCATGCTTATTTATAGCCCCAAAAGAGTTCATTTCTTACCTATTCTCTAAGACAGAAAATAAAGATATCAACTTCAAAAGACCTGACACAAATATTACTTTCAATTTCTTGACCAATCCAAAAAAAAAACAGATTTAAATTTCCCCAAGACAAATAAAAGATACATGAATATGACTTATCTGACAAGAAGTTTAAGCATGTACAGGAGAACATGGCAGGATATATTTGGTAGGTTGGTCAAAGATAATAATAGCTTAAAAGCTTTGTGGGTGGGTGTCACAATTTGCAAAATACGTTGCACAGATTTTTAACTATGGAGTTTAAACAGCTTCCTGGATATGTAGATCAACGTTTTTCATCAAATTTAAGACATTTTAGGCCATTGTTTCTTTAACTACCCTCTCCATGTACTTCTCTGTCTCTTTTCCTTCTGAGACTTCCATTATGATTGTACATACAATACACTTAATCATGCTCCACTTTTTTAAAGGTAGGCTCATTTTTTTTTTTTTTTGCTTTCTATTTATTTTATGCAGCTTCTTATGTTTCCTTTACGGAGTTTCTCAAACTGAATACCCTGAAGTGACCTATCTTCAAGTATTCTAAGTATATTTGTCTGTCAGTTCAAGTATAGTTTTCAACTCCAGAATACTTGTTTTCCACGTGATTTTTATCTTGCTATGGAAATTCTCTATTTGGCATGATATTGTTTCTACTTAGTTTTACTATTAAGGCAAAATTTAATTCTTTGAACACATTTATAGTAGCTGATTTAAAGTGTTTGTCTAACAAGTTCAATATCTAAGTTTTCTCAGTGTCTATGTCTACTGACTACTTTTTTTCCTGTCATACTTGTCTATTTCTTTGACATTCTCATGTTTTATTTTTTCTGTTGAAGACTGGACATTTTGAACAATATAGTCTGACAATTCTGGAAATCCCATTTGACCACAGCCAGGGTTAGTTGTTTTTCACATCTGTTGTTATTATGAGTTTGTATATGGTTTTTCCTAAAACAAAATCTCCAATGGGTATTTTTGTTTCAAGGTGACCCCTGAAGTCCCTGTTCAGTTAACTTATTTGTCTACTAATGCTTAGACAGATTTTCTTTTTTTTAATTTCTAGAACCAATAAATCATTCACTGTTTCCTGAGGGGCTGTGTGTGTGTGTGCTGGGTCATGCCTTCAACACTCAGGCAGGATGCTTACCCCTCTGCCAGAGCCAGGACTTTCTGTCTGTATATCCTCAAGGTCAGCCGGAGGGGGGCAGTTTGAGCAGAACGTACACAGCCCCTCACATACGAATAGCTTTCTATATCCTTGGATTGTGTTGGAGCCTTTCAAAGCCTTCCATGGATATCACATTCTCCAGACTTTCCTTTTATGATATTGATCAGCTTATGTTTGTCCCAACTGGTGGCACTGCCTCAGACACACACTGCAGTGATTAACGACCTCCACTGATGATTTTTCGACAAATGCCCTGGGGATAGAGTTTTCCTCACTCAGTGATCCCTGAGTCATCTCAAAGAAAGAAAAGCCACGTGAATGAAGTTTTCCAGAGAGCTGCCAGACAGATCAAATAGTGACAAATTTCAGGGGATTAGGTTTTGGGGGGAAATCCATCTGGAGGAGCTGCTAGGTTGCTGGTTTTAACAGCTAACATGTTTTCTAGGCTGCTGGTTTTTAAGACTGTCACAGAGCCTGAGGATGGGACTAAGACAAACAGAAATGACACAGAACTTAATTTCTTACCTAGATTTACCTGCTTTTCTTGAATAGATTGTGAAAGAATTGCTGCAAGCTTTTGGTTAAGTAACCGAGTTCTGAAAACATTTTGACAATTTTTACCAGTGTTGTCATTACTTTTATTGAGGTATAGACACATATTTTTATTTCACCACTCTAAAAGTGCTTTATGCCAGCATTTTAACTTTTTTTTAAATTGAAGTATAGTCAATTTATAATGTTGTATCAATTTCTGGTGTACAGCATAAAGTTTTAGTCTTACATATAGTCTTACATATATTCCTTTTCATTCCATTTCATACACATATGCACACACATATTCCTAGACATTCTTTTTCATTATAAGTTACTACAAGATACTGATGTAGTTCCCTGTGCTATAGAGTAGAAACTTGTTCTTTACCTATTAACATTCATTTTTTGAATCCAACTTTAAAGTTTTTTTGCTGTATCACATCAATATGGAGAAAATACCAGTAAGACACGCTGGGAAAACTGGAAAAAATCACATGGAGACAAAACTAAAGGTGTTTGAGAAAGTCATTGTATTTGTGGAAACAACATGAACATTTGATTAAACTATATTTGGTTCAATTCCAGTTAAACTCCAAGACTTTGCGATTTTCTTTCTAATCATTGATGCATACAGGTTTATCTACTTACAATAGGGTTAGTAATATCTTCTAAAAAATTGTTGTAAACCTTAAATCGTATTTATTGGAATATATAAGTTGAACTTTTGTTTGAGATTTTTCAAATATAGGTAAACTGATCAGGACTAAGAGATGTCAGAGCAATTTGGCCTTAGAAACTTTAAGAAATGTTGATTTCTGCCTCTGGATTTCATCTTTCCTGGAAATACAAGAGTTTGACTCACATCAGCTGGCTTTAGTAGGAATAGCAGAAACCAAAGATCAAAGGCTTTAATTTATGTAACAATCTGTGTTTTTTTCAGCTAAATGTTTTTATCTATAAAATATTTATTTAATGATGTTAATATCAAAATACAATTAATTTATTATTAATTAAAATAATAAGCACCTTCAGGATTTTGTAAAATTTTATGAGCTCAGAGACAGAAAACTGACTTATCCTGATATTTCCAATCTGAGCTTTTCTGAATCTGCTTATGGATTCTCTGATACTGATGTGACTTGTCTAGAAGCTGGACTTCAAAGAGAAACCAATGTCATTAGGAAAAAAAATAATTTTTCCTCCTTCCCCCCATCTTATGATCAGGTAAACTTTTAAACTCAACTCTGAAGTGTGTTTGAACTTTTTTTTTTTTCTCCTCTCTCTTTAAAGAAAGATTGAGGGAAGACTTCAAAGAACCTGTCACAAAAGGCTTCATACCTTGGGTTGAAGGTGTGATTTCTACAGACCTCAGTTCAGCCCTCAGGGATACATACAGATCTGTCTCCAAATGGATACAGGACTGCCTTAGATCTAATCATTAAAAGTGAAAGGAGACTTGCAAAGACAGGATAGAGAAAGTAGAATTTAAAGCACCCAGAGCCACGACACAGACCATCAATATTGATTTAAATTGTGTTCCTTCCATGAAACTTAACCTCCGGGTCTTGTTTGCACTTTCCTCCTTCAACAGAAAACAAAAACAACTCTCAGAGAAGCCAATGTTTCTCTTGCAATCTGGGCAATATCAGGAAATGTATTTAATCCATTTTGGTTCTGAATTACCAGCCTCAGGAAGAAAAGGATGAAGAAAGAAGGGATAAAGAGAAAAAAAAAGTACATATGAGATTACTCAGCAACCTATAGAAATTTGTCTAAGTATCTGGGTATTTCTGAAAAATCTAAAGAAATATCCAGATCTCATTTATGTAAAAGAGTTTTATTTAAGAATCTCTCACTGTTAAAACTAGTATTCAAGATTTGACTTAGGAGATTGTGGATAGTCTACTAGATTCAGGAGAACACCACCCTTCTCCCAATCTAACATTGGAATCTTTTCATTTCTTTTCTTTTTTTTTTTAACTGGAAATTTGATTTCACCACAAACCAGCTCCCCTGGCATATAGATGCCTCATCCTATTCTGACCATCTGGTGCCCAATCCACAGCAATAGCTATCACTCAAAATGCATCCAAATGTTCCAAATATTTTTTCAACCTTTTTAATTTAAAAATGTGTAAAAGAAAAAAATACATTCCTGCATCTCTGTCTGTATCTTCTTTACCAAAACTTGTCCAATTCAGCTGATAAGCCTGTCTAGCACGTCAGGCTTGTAACTTTCCACAACCTGTTTCTCCTCTCATCCTTTTAACTTCTATGAAAGGCAATAAAGGGCTCAATCATTGCAATAAATAAATCCTAAACCACGAGTGACAGGAACACTCATTGCCTCTCTGAACGCTATACACCCTAGAAACACTAAGTACCATCCTTCCTATTTCCTCTCTTGGTCAAGGTCAACACACACCTGTGGGGCTTCGTTTTCATCTTCAAAACCTTCAAACCAGACATTAAGAGCATTTTTACCACAGACAACAGTGGAAACATGGGGCTTTACTATAGCTGTATATTTAGTAATACAAAGACTCAATAAGTTTAAAAGTCAGAGAGCAAATCGGTAACATTTATGGAGACTTGCAAAGACAGGATATAGAAAGCAGAATATAAAGACTTGAAGTAGGAAACATAGCTATGAAAAGGATGGTAAGACCCTAGCAGGCTGAATTTAAAGAATGTATTTAGGCAAAGTGATTTTTCATCAAGGGATATAAAGAAAGTGAAGGTTAAGGCAGTAATGAATAATAATTCTAAGTATATTTTAAGCTAGGAAGACTTAAATACTGTATTATAATAATGATACAGGAAAAATGAACATAGGGCATGAGGAGGGCCATGTCCCAGGTCTCAGTTGAGCCCCTGAGATGTGCCCAGCCAAGTGTGGGTTCTTGGCTTCACGCAGGAAAGAATTCAAGAGCGAGCCACAGTTGAGTAAAGGTGGCTTTATTTAGAGAGATACATACTGCATAGAGTGTAGGCTGTTTCAGAAGGCAAGGGAAAGGCCACAAGGTGTGGGGGTTGGGTGCTCAGGTTAAAGTAGAAGTAAGTACACACTCCACTGACAGAGTGCGGGCTGTCTCCAAAGACAAGGGAGTGAGAGAGGTGGCCATGAGTCATGGTGTGGCCAGTTTTTATGGGTTTGATAGCTTCACATGCCTACAAGTGGGAGGACTATTCCAACTACCCTGGGGAAGGGGCTGGGATTCCCAGGAATTGGGTCACCACCTACTCTTTGACAGCTTATGGTTAGCCTTAGGGCTGTCATGGTGCCTGTGGGCATGTTATTTACCATGATAATATATTACAATGAATATATAAGGAAGCTCAGGGTCTACTAGAAGTCAAATCTCGGGCCATCTTGAGCCTCAGTCTACTGGGAGTTGAATCTTCTACCTTTTTGGTGTTAATTGCTGTGTCATTTTTGACTGTGCCCTGCTCCCTTCCCTCCTGTCTCAATAGCTATCTTTTTTTAAGTATGAGCAAAGCCTGGGTTGCATTATAATCATATACTGAAGCTTGATTCAAAATTCTCTCCCTTCTCCATAATTAATCTTTCTTATTATCCTAAATTTTGTGAATCTAAAGATGCCTCCTTTCCTTTTCACTTCCTCACCACAGCTTCCCAATGTCACTTTTAAATGTCTTCAGAAGTTCTTTAGAAAGTATACCTGTTTTTATAAAAACTCTTGAGAAAATTTCTAGAACTTAAAAATATAGTATTATGAACATACTAGGATCCAAGCAATGATAAAATAACTTTTTTTTAATAATGAGGGCTCTAAGTGAAAATAACAGACATGATACAGTATAAAAACAAGAGTTTAAACTGTATAAAATTTATTAAGTAATACACTCAAAATAATTTTACATCCTTTCAGCCATTATTCTGAATAATGTTTTTATAACTGTCACACAGAGTTGGAATATAGGAGGCCAATTTTCTCCATCCAACTTCAAGTGGTGGGTGGTAAAAAATGTTGGATTTGAATTAATATTGATCCAAGTCAGGTTTTTTTTTCATTTTTATCTTTTTTGGCATATTTAGAGTGACTATTTATCATAAGTCCTGGCTTAAGCCAGTTAATGTAGAAAAATTCAGCACTTATGGCTTTAGATTGTCCTGTTTAAAGTGACATTCCTCTCTCATTTCACTTAATCTCAACATGTAATTCATTTCTCCATAACTTTTAGGGCATCTGAAGTTATTTATTTATTTATTTACTTACTTACATGAGGTCTGGAAACCCTTCTGCTTTTCCAATCATGTCTCTCATATCTAGCGAAGTACCTGGCTTATAGAAGGTTTTAAAAGCATATACTTTGAATTAATTCCTAACTAATGAGTGAATGAGTGAAGAATGAGTCAATGAATCAACCAACCAAATTTAGTTAGAACACAAATATATATGATAGGAATCAAGAAGTCAGAAATAGTGTAACTATCAACATAATCTCTTTTGAAATGTTGACTCATGACTTTAATAACGTTTGCCAAATCACAGCATTCCAGTACCTCAGTCTTCCTCTCTCCTTCCATGCCAGCATCTGTAGACTCAGCTTCCATTCCTTGCATTCCCTTCCAGCTGCATCCTTTATTATCTATTCTACTTTGCAGTACCTCTGTTTATACCACCATTGCTCATGAATTTTTCTCTGCATTTCGTCCACTCACAACAAAAGGATAAAAACAATAATCATATGAGCTCCTTTGCTGTAAAAGTCTGTATGTTACTGTCCTTATCTTTAGCTTGGGTTTTGCAGAGTATGGTTTGTTTAGTGCCAGTTTCTCCAGAAATATATTTTGTATCATCCTATTACGGCCAAAAGCTATGCATAGGAAAAAGAGAAAAGCAGAGATTCAAAAGGGGAGAGGGTTAGAGAGAAATATGTTACAAAGATTGCATTCTCTTGGTCCTATAGCTCATATTCATGTTTTCCCTTCTTACATTCAGATTTTCTCTTTCTGTCTTTATATTCTCTTCCATGTTAATTTACTTTCCCTGTATTTATATGTCAGTTTCCCCTTCTGGTCCATTAACAGAATGTTCAACAGTGTTGCAAATTTGTCTCTTGCTGCCTGAAAGAATCAGTTCACTTCTCTAAGGACCTATTTAGCTTCCAGGAAGTAACAGAGGCTCCTGGAAGATGTGTAATTAAAAATACACAAACAAAACAAAAATTTGGCTTTTTATTAAAACTATACATTTTCTCCAATATTATAAATGATTATAATTTAAAAACATAACTTTTGAGCCATGAAAATAACAATAATCCATTTTTCCCACTAAACTTTGTTTAACTTAATATTCAAGGAACCATACATAGCTTTTAAACACTGCTAGATCATAAGATCTGATATTTCCCCATAGCTGTAGAGATGTGTAAACTTGAACTTTATCTCCTTTCAACATGCTCCTCCCACAACATAAATACAGAGAAGCTAATGAAAACAAGATCAAGGTTGCAGATATCTACCAAATAAAAAAGAAATAAAAATTAAAATTACTCCAGATTTGCAGTCCTCTCAGAAAGAAATCATAGTATGGTGGACTAGGGCAATTACAGATTTCTGATCTTGACTTTGAAGGCTATCTGGGATGGGCTTCTGAATTAGAAGATTAAAATTTAGGCAAATGTCAACCTTTCTATGATACATGGGACTGTGAATTTCAGTCATTGTTTTGGTGTTGAAATATTTCAATTGCTGGGATATTGAATCCAAAATAGAGTGACCAGATCACATGACAATCAGATTCTAATAGCTTGTTCTATTAAACCCAGAATTAAAAAAAAAAAAGGTTGAAATTGCAGGATACGCAATAAAAGAAAACAATCGTAAACACATACACATAAATAAACAATTATACGGGACTGATGAACAAGCTAATATAGAGTTATGGAAGGTCAGGGACCATGTTTTTATTGTGTATGTGGGTACGGAGACAGAACTAAAACTAAATCCCAGTACTAGATTCTTTATTTGTGACAGTCATGTATGATTATGACTAGAGCATTTATGAGTATTTGCAACATAGCTAATGATCACTGGGTGGTAAATTATTATTTTTTATTCCTTCAACTAAGTTTTTATGAGTTCCTACATTAAATTATTAAGCCCAGGTATTTTTCCAGATGTTCAGGATACATCAGTAAACAAAAGAATAAAAATCAAAAGTATCTGATGCCATAGAATTTATATTCTGGTAGGATCAAACAAGATAAAAATGTATTTAAAAATATGTGTGTGTGTGTGGTGTGTATGCTATACTAGAAAATGACAAGTGTTATGGTGGGGATGTGTGGAAATTTTAAACTGTGGTAAGTAAGGGAATGTATCACTGAGAATTTGACATTTGAGCAAAAATCTTAAGGAAGCCAGCAAGTCAATCATGAGGATAGATAGAGAGAGATGTTTTAGGTTCTGAAATGAGAGTATGCTTTGAGCAATAAAGAGTGAGTGACTGGGGCTGAGCAAGTGGAGGAAAGAGTGATGGCAAGTGAGGTTTTCAAGACTGAGAAGGTCAGCCCAGATAGATATTTGTAGGGCTATGTAAAGACTTAAATTTGAGTGAACTGCAAAGCCGTTTTAAAGATGTGAGTAGAACAGTGATATAATAAGATACCCTATTCAAAAGAACACTTTGGTTTTTACTTCTGTCTTTAGAATGGTTTCTGGTTTTAGTGTAGAGGAAAGGGTGGAAGCAGTGAAACTAAAAGACAAGTTGAAATAATGAATGTAAAATCTGATGATGACTTAGAACAAGATGGTTGTGATGGAGACGGTGAGAGGCAGTTGACTCTGAGCATAGTAAGATATAGTAGTTTCAAACACAGTAGTCAGAAAGCAAAGATAACAGAATTGCTGATGTGGGCATGGAAGTAACAGAATGTAGACGTGAGAAAGAGAGAATAGTCAAGAATGGTACTCAGGCATTTGGACTAAGGTACTGGAAGAATGGAAAATACTGTGGTTAGAGAAGTTTGGGACAGGGATGCCTGGAGCTTAGCATTGAACACGTATAGTTTTAAATATCCTGGTGAGGATATTAAGATGGTAATTGGACATATGAATTTAGACATTTTGAAGAAAATCCTGGCAGGGTATTTGGATTATAGAAGGTATTTAATTTCAAGGACCTGGATGAGACCTTCAGGTTAGAATACAGATGGAAAAGAGATAACCAGGAACAGCAACAGAGGAGTCCAACATCCAGAAGTCAAAGGTATAAGCATGTTCCACAAAAGAGGCTGAGAAGGAGTAAACCACATTACTATAGGAGCAATACCAGGAGAGAGTGGTTTTCTGGAAAAGTAGTGTTGAGTTGAGAAGTACTGAGTGATTAGCTGCATCAAATACTGCAGAGAAGGCAACCTCCATTAAGACCAACCCATTGGGTGCTACTGCGTACTCTGCTAACCAATGAGAGCCAATTGTATGCATCCTTTTACACACTGTGTCCACTGGCATCATGTTGGAAGCTTGAAATTGGCCATAGTTGGAATATTTATACCGTGGGAATCAGCAGACTCTTAGAACTAGACATTTTTTTCTCTTCCTAAGAACTGTTAAAGGTTAACACAAGTGACTAAGACATGATTACTAGACTTAGTAATGTATGGGTCACTAGGGATCTTGACTCGTGCATTTAGAGTGGTGAGAGAAAAGCCTCAGTAAATTGGATTCAAGAGAAGAGGGAAGAAAGGCACTGTAGTTAGTGTGTATGACTCACTCAAGGAAGGTTTATATATAAAAGGCAGTAGCTATAGCAATTTGTGGGTCAAGAGAAGGTTTTGGTTTTGTTGCTAAAGATGGACTGTATAGCATTATTACATGCTGAGGGGATTCACTGAAGACAGGGAAAATGATAATGAATAGAGGGAAAACTGATGCAATTACAACCAAGTTGTTTTTAACGAAGGAGTTTTTTTTTTTTTTTTTAATGAAGGCGTTGTTTTTAACGAAGACTGCAGACTTTGCATCCATGACAGCAGGCAGGAGCACAGAGGACAGGGTTCACATGCATGGTGAAGACATGCCGTCTGTGATTGCCTCTCCTCCCGAAAGTGAAATTAGCTGGAAATGAGAAAGGTATCACAGCTGTGGGGCAAGAGGATGAGATGGGAAAAAGGCTAAGGGATAGCCTAGAGAAATGTAGTTGGTCTTTCTGGCAGCACTAACGGCTCACTTGATGCTAACCATCAAGAAGTTAAAATAAAGCCAGGAAACAGGATGGTGATATTCTTCAGCAACAGTTGACTTAAGGAATAGGTAGAGAATTGACACTAACAGCGGATGAGTATAAAAGCAATTATGGTTGTGATAAAGGAATTCATACTGCAAAACACAGATTAAAATTCTGAGTTGTGTAATCAAAACTAGTTAAGAAGGGAAATGAGTACATGAAGGCTATAAGGGGCATTGAAATGGGAAAAGGTTTTGATGGCATCAGAATAGTAGATTTGGAGCCCTTTAATGGGTAAGGTGGTATAGACAAGAAGTATAAAAAAGTCAGATTCATGTAATTGAGTTTATGAAGTTAGGGAAAAGGTCTAGTTACTGAGAGATCACATTATTGAAAAAAAATCTATGTTTTTTAATAAAGGCTAAGAATTATGACAGAAAGAGTTTTCAGTAAAGTTATAATGCGTAAGAATGTAACATTGACAGAGAATGAGGGAAAGTAAGCTGGATTAGAAAAAGATGCAGAAAGGAGAGGTAACTAAAACCACAATGAAATACCATTTCCAACCCACAAAAATGACTGTCCTAAAATAAAAGAGAGATAATAACCCATGTTGATGTGAAAAAATGGAACTCTTATGCATTGTTTGTGGGAATGGAAAGGGATTCAGACACTTTGAAAATGAGTTTGGCAGTTTCTTAAAAAATTAAACATAAATTTACCACATTTTCAAGCAATTCCACTCTTATGTTTCTACACAAGAGAAATGAAAACACATGTCCACATAAAGACTTGAAGTCAATATAGATAGTAGAATGACTCATAATAGCCAATATATGGAAACAACTCAAATGCCCATAAACTGATGATCTGATCAAGAAAATGAGCACATAGCTATGCCATGAGATACTATTCACCAATAAAAAAAGAAGTACTGACATGCTCAAACCTGTCTAAACTTGTAGAACATCATGCTAATAGTAGGAATGCAGTCAGAAGAGATCATGTATTCCAGCATTCCATTTACAGGAAATACCTAGAAAATGTAAATCTATAGAGACAAAGAATAGATTAGTGGCTGACTGAGGCTGGGATAGGAGTGGACATTACCTATTTTATTTTATTTTATTTTATTTTTTAGACATTAACTGTTAACTAGCATCTTATTAGAGTAATAAAATGTTCTAAAACTGGATTATAGTAATGGTTATGCCACACAGAAAATTTATGAAATGATTGCTGAAAATCATTGAAATGTACATTTTAAATGGATGCACTTTGTAGTGTGAAAATTATACCTTAACTAATTGCTTTTAGAAAGATAGCTAAAGTGGTTTTAGAAAAGGCGGGGTAGCAGTTGGTTTTATATGGTGACACGAGATGCAAGGCTACCTTTTTTTTTTTTTCCCCCTGAGTTGGGAAGGGGGAGAAGAAAGGGAGATCTGTATAGAAACAGCATTGTGGATGGGGCATCTTCACACTACCTCTAGCTCATGCTGTAGGAGGAAAAAAAATCAGCTTCCACTTGAGAGACCCAGCATAAAGACAGAGATAGGAGTCAGAGCAAGAAAGTAGAGAGAATATTTAGAGAAGGGTTCAGGATATAACAAATTTTGCTATGGACTAGGAGTGTTTCTAAGGGCAAAGGAGAAGTAGTTTAAGAGCTCAAAAGGAATGAGAGATGGGTTAGAGAAATGTATGTAATCAGCTTTAAGGAAGTGAGAATCAGGAATAACCAGAGTCCTGGTTTACCTTGGAAATTGACATAAACCAAGATAAGGGGTATCATGAAGTGTGAAGGCTCTGAGATTTCATGCTGCTTGTAAGCTAACAAGTTATCCTGCTGCTGTTTGATAGATGCTGGCAGAAAACATCAGATTCCTGTGTCACAAACAAAGAACTCCATTACTCACCATCCAGCAAGCAGCATGCACGCCCCGTTCATGCTGGTTTCTCTTGTCCCACAAGTTGCATGAGAGTGATACAGACTGATCCCAGTAGAAGCTGTGCATGTGGTGTGTTTGTATCACAGAGAAGGAACACCAGGCTTAAGGAAACCAAATGTTCTAGATTTGGCTACAAATTAACCAGCCTGATCTTTGCCCTGGAAAAGACATTACACCAGTTACTCTATACTGGACAATAAATGGACCTTCTCTCTGCTCCAGAAAGTAACATAATATCTATCTTCCAAGATAGATATCTTGGAATATCTTGTATTTCTTTGCATACAAACATCCTTGAAAAAACAATCTATAGCAAATGCTATCAGTACATCTCATCACAAAATGTTTAGAAATGAAAGACTCTTCCAACAAAGGGCAGAATGATAGTAATCCTTGAGGTCTCAACCAGATTAGATTGTGGTAGCAAGACAGATGACCATTCCAGAGGTACAGGGAGTGGTGAGGAGTTCTGGCTAAGATCACATAACAGTTTTGGCCACCTTTTCTCCTACACATATGGAAGCCAGGGCAGAAGTTTTACTGAGAATACCTGGAGCTGTGAGGTTTTCTTCATTGCATACAAGTGACAAATTTAACCACTTCCCAGATAAATGTGAAGACTGAAGAAGGTTATATTATTGCTCGTGAATGTTCACTTTCTTCCCCTCAATTCCATGGTAGAAGAAACTTTTTCACTCCTTTGATGATTTATCAATATTCGTAAATATTTATCCCCTACCACCTCATATAGACAGTGATCCATATAGAACCTCTATAGTGAATAAAATATAAACAAATAAATATATCCTGTGTCCCATACTTGAACTAAAAAATTATTTTCCACAGTAGTAGTTTTTATATAGTGTTTTTAATAGTTATAGTGCTAATCACTTTATCATCTTTACCTATGTGAAAATCTGAAAAGTGACAATACTTATTCTGCATTTTATAGGAGCAATTGTATTATGAATTCCAAAACATCAAATCAGATATTCACTTTTGGAAAGGAAATAATGAAATAAATGAATTTCACCTTAGGCATATAATATGATCTCATTTAAACCTCATTAAAGCCCTTAAATTTAGCACTATTTTATATTTAATTTGAAAGGCTGGGACCATCATAATGGTTATATGTTAGCCATGTTTATGCATCTAATCAAGAACGCAGAGTTTTCAAAAGTGATCTCTGAATTAAAACCCACTATATATTTTTACTTAAAATGTCTTCTTTTCTACATCAAATATATGGACTAAGTATGCTACAATTTTTGCAAAATCATCAACTTGCTCTACCCCCCCAAAAAAAGGCAAATTGAGAAAAGAGGGATTAGAAAGGTATTAAAAATAAGCTTATGCAGCTTTATTAATATTATTATTTTCACTTCAGTCTTACAAGCTAAAATAACTTTTGCACATGTGCAAACTTAGCCATTTATCTTTTTTAAAATTCATCATGCACCTGAAAGCATGCTATTTTATAATTACAAAATATTAAAAATACATTTAGGTAATTTATTTCCCTGCATTTCACATTTTTGTGATTAAAATTAGATTAACTGAAGAGATAGAAGCAAAATCATGGTGTGCCATATAAAATTTCTAGTTAGATGATGGAAATGAAAGGTTTTAGAAATTAAAATAGCATGTTCTGTGTGTGTGCATGTGTGTGTGTGTATGTACTTATGCTAACATTTGGTGAAGTGTGACAAAGATCTGAATTTCCAGGTCAGGGTGTCACATTTTAATTTAATGCCATCCTTCTGCATTTTGATATTTCAATTAAATTATTCCTCATAGAAGCTAAATGAAGTAAAGGGGCTATATTAATTTAATCTATGAAAATAATAACTTATTCAAAATGTAAAAATATAGTTTTATGCAGCATAATGTCCTCAACTTTCATCCAAGTTGTAGTATTTGACATGCTGTCTTTCTTTTTCAAGCCTGAATAATATTTCATTGTATGTGTGCAACACATTTTCTTTATCTCTTCATTGATGGGCATTTAGATTGTTTCTACATCTTGGCTGTTGTAATAATGCTGCAATGAATGTGGGTGTTGAAGGAAGTCAATGTGCAATATATTTCTCATATATAAAATGAGTAATAGAAAAATGTGGAAACTGCTAAAAATTTTGGTGGACTTTTCTTAACCATCACTTTTGAGATAAAGAAAGTATTGATTGTTAATTAAAATTTTTTTAAATTTAGTATCTTTTTTTGAGGGGAGAGGTAATTAGGTTTTATTTATTTATTTATTTAATGGAGGTACTGGGGACTGAACCCAGGACCTATGCATGCTAAGCACTCTACCACTGAGCTATACACTCCCCTTCTTGAATGTTAATTTTTTTTAATGTTTGTGCAAACAGGGAATGCTAGAGTTTTTAACAGCCTCTCTGCCAAGAGAAAAATTTCAATCTAATGTTTCAATATATTTTTGTGTTAAATTATATATTTCAGCATGAAGGAGAATAATAACTATCATTATACATATAACATATAGGTAATATAAGTGGGGGGGAGAAAAAATACAAGGCAGCTATATAAAATAAATCACTTATTCTTTATTTTTGGATGAAATGTTTCTACTTCATTCACACGTATCCAAAAAGTAAGCATCTTTCCTTAATGTCATTATGGGCTAGAAGGGCAAATAAGGCACTGAGAAGATTAACGTCAGGGTTAAAATATTTCTATCTCCAGTGAAATTACTCAACATTAGTTTCTTAAATAATAACCTCAGAAATTTATTAGTTTTTAGTACGTTAACTACATGATGTGCCTCGCCCTTTCGGGACTTGAATTACTCTTTTGCCAGCATCGTATCTAACTGAGACTGAAGAGGTTGCTTTTGAACCTCTTGTGAGTTTCGAGTTCAAACACTTAGGATAAACCTAAGCCAATTCTCAGTGCACCTTACAAATTGCAGGGTTATGCCAAAACCTGATTTCTTGTTCAAAGGGATGATAAAAGAGCTAAGAGCTTGAAGTGAACATAACCTCTCCCAGAAGGTAGGTAAGTACCACGATTGCAAATGTGTGGCACTTCAAAACATGTAACTGTGTCTGTTAAATTTAAGTAGTTGTGGGTCTTGGGAAGTTTGCATCATCAATATAAATAGGAAGAATAATATAAAAAGAAATATTTAGACAGTGTATGTTGCAAAAAGAAATAAAAATGGAGAACTGAATGGTAAATATATATATATATGTATATATGTATATATATGTGTATATATGTATATATATATGCTCTTAAATGCAGAAGGAAAAGTCCCACCTGTGATTACCCTTTAACTCTCCCAAATCAGTTCACAGGAGAAGCTCAGTTCTTGATATTGTATTGTTTCACTGTTACTCTTGTTCCAAACTCAGTATCTTTTCAAGCATCTGAACTGATGAGGAATTAAGTCCTTACGTGTCTGTGTCCAACTTAATGACAATGCATAACCTGAAATGCAAGAAAATCTTGTAAGTTTAAAATCGATAATATGTCACTGACTGGTGAATTTGCAAGTGAAGACAGAGCACAGGCATAATGCTGACCTCTTAGTAACATTTCTCTTTGTGATCCTATTTCAGTAAGCCAGCATTGACATCGAGTCATTTTGATGCTACAGGAAAAGCCACCCTTTGAAATATTCTTTCTGCTGTTTCTTCAAGAATTCACCAACAGCATCTAAAGAAACTTCCCAGGGCTATCTGAGTTTCCCAAGGCTACAAACATCACTCTTGGGTTCATTTGCTAGTAGGCATAAAATCTACATAATAGCATTAAAATTGCTGTAGAGTAATAGTAAAAGAAGGAAAAAATAGCAAGATAATTAGGTGCATACAACTTCTATTACATATCACCCTCCACTAAGTATACATAAATTCATAAAATTTGTAAAGGAATCAATGCAAAATTTGAATCTTTTCCCATAGCATCAGCAATGAAGTTCACTAAGGCTGAGGGAAGACCAAAAGCACCTTTAAAATTTGTATCCTTTACTTTAACCTGTATTAAAAAAAATCTGTGTCTTTCTCTTTTACTGTGTACTCACCCACCTACCGTTTAACTAGTTTTTATTCCTCCAGTTCTTAGACTCTTTGTTTGATGAAACAAAGTTCTTTGCAGTACTTTTCCTTATTCTCATAATCATTTGTAAAAATCATGCTTTTGAAATTCCTAATTATTAAGATGTGTTTTAGCTCTAGTTAAGGAGAAAAGTTTGTCATCTCTTGTGATAGAAGCTTTTCAGTTTTGATATGTATCAATGTGAGATTAATGAAGGAAGGGTATAGGGGGTCAGAGAGGAATCAATAATTTCCAATAATCCCTAAAATAAATTATTCTTCTCACTTCTACTTTTGTCACTTTCCATACCTAAGGGAAGGTATATTCTTTCAAATCCAGTTACACTTGGACAGTGAAGCTATTGCCAGGTTGAAAAAAAAAAGATCATTAGTATCTTCGGGATCCATGCTTACTTCACTTTTATTTAAACTAACATTGAAGTCTAACATTTATTATGGAACTACTGAGAGTCTGGAGAACTCCACATAAGATATCAGCCGTAGAAATTTTTATAACGAACTGTAAAGGGTATCTCAATGTCTATTTCAAAACTGATTTGATGAATACAGAAAAGGTCACACTAAAAATAACGAGAGTGAATCAGTTATAAGTGTAGTAACAGATGCCTCATTTAATAATGAACTCTAAATGTGCACCACCATTTAAGTAGTATCATGAATGCTAATTCTGACAGCAAAGGGTTATGAACTACCTGTTGACTTGCGCCCGACCCAAGGTCAGGTAGTTAGAAGATAATGAAACCCTATTGTACCAGAAGGTGGATGACTGACATGAGGGGGCTGCTGGTAAAAACTGCAGTAGCACTGTGGCACATTCAGAATGACACCGTGTCCTAAAACAGAAGCGACTGTGATCCCATCTGTTTATAAAGTCTAACTGCGTAAGTTAAAGCCTCGCCATGTAGGCAACATATTTCCTAGGAGATATATATTTTTTTTGTCTCCATAAACATTCAGATGTTAACAAGTGCTAAGCGTTTTCCGGTTCTCCTTACATATGCATGCGGTTAGCTATTTCTAAAAGGTTTCATTAAGTATTTTTGACACGTTGAGCAACAAGAAAGACTTGCGTGCAGGGATTGTAGAATAGTCAGTTTTACCCAAGAGCTGATTCAGAGGTTCTGAACGTGAAGATGTCCATGAAGATTTGTTTAAACAATTTTGTGCCCATGCTAGTGATCAAATGGAAATTTAATTTAAACTTGTTAAAACTCAGAAAATCAAAGAGAGCCCTCAGCATTAAAACTCTGATAAAGCTAATGTTGTTCATGTGAACATACTTATAAATGATCTGTAAATGTGTATTCTGTCAAATCTGTACTTTCATCATATTCCCCAATCATTTGAACCTCATGAAAACAAATCATTTTTTATTTCTCTGTGCCTGTTTTGGGGACCTCTCTATAGCCTTAAAGCACTTCCCCTCCTTATCAAGCTGGTTTTTCAATTGTGCCTTGGGAATAAAACGTAAGCAACAACAATAAAAAAAAAAAAAAGAAGGGAGGGGTGACTTTCACAAAAAGTCCTTTTCCAGAAGGCAATATTAAGAGAAAGAGAAATTAATTAGATGAAGTAAAACACACACACACACACACACACAATATTCTTGCCCACACTAACTAACAGTAAGGAGCATTTAGGATATTTATTTCAAATTATGAGTTTCCTGTTCTGTTAGGAAATCTTGATAATATTGGCATGGCATAACACTCTAAGTGCTTGGTAAAGTTTTTATCTTCTTAGTTAAGGAAAGACTTTATGTTCAAACTAAGTTTTAACATAATGAAACTAGGTTTACTAAGGATTTGGAAAATTGGAAGAAAACCTCAAAATTATCAATCCTTGTATTAATTTCTACATTTTCTCTTCTAATGCCCCTGTCTATGATCATGACAATAAATTACAATAATCCTTGTATCCATAACAGAATATTTTCAATTTGCCAAAGAAAGAAAGCATTTTGAGAAATTAACTTTCATTACTTTGTGGGACAAAGTTCATATCTTACAACTAATGAAGAAATACTCGAAAATACTGTTTGTGCCCTTACTGTGTGTTTTGCACTAGGAATAAAAAGTTGAACAAAGTACCAATTCTCAGAGGTACAGTTTTGTTAGATAGAAGTCAAATAATCATATGAATACAAATTTAATTTAGATAAGCATTTAACTGTGTAATTTAAATAGATGTTAGTCAAATGATTGCATGACTTATTGTAAAATGATGAAGTGAGCAACTTTCTACCAAGAGGAAGGCAAAGGGAACCAAGAGGAAGCAGAAAACAGGATTCTACTGGGGAGTCGAACCAAGAAAAATGACCTAGTTTGGAGGATCAGGGAAGGTGTCCAAAACAAAACAGACTTTAGCTGCTGTCCAAAGCTAGAGAAAGAGGTAACTAATCAAGTGGGTGTATGGAAATAAATCCACTCGACGAAGGATCTAGTGTGTGCCAAAGCTTCTTGTTGATGAAGGCAAGGGCCTGCTCCAGAAACTGAAGGAAAGCCAGTATGGGAGAGAAAGTGACTAGAAGATACTGGAGAAGCTGGAAGGACCATACCTTATAGGGCCTCGCTGATCAGTTTAAGAATCTTATTCTTTATCTAAAATCCATCCAATGAAAAGCTGTGGGAAATGTTAGGATGAGGCTGGAGAAAAAGTAGAGGTGAAAATATGTAAGCCAGATTGGAATAACACTTTAAAGGACCAAAAATAGTTATCAATGGGGACTTCACTAGGGCTGTTTTGGGGACACTGTGAAACTAGAAGTCATATTAGAGTGGGTTGAATGGTGAATGGGAAGTAAAGAAAAAAAAATTGCAGAAGTAATACATGAGAATCATAGTGTAATAGGGAAGAACAAATCTAACTCCGTATTAGAAGTGTTCCTTTAGCTCTAACCCTGTGTTCTGTTTCTTGTGTTTAGTCATGCTGGTTCTGCACCTTTTGTATAAGAATGTTGCTGTTGCCTACAGCCTGAAGTATACAGGAGAGCCCATTTTCAAGGCTCTGATCTTTAAGGGTATGACACTTTTCTGTTCGCATAGAGATAAAAAGTTGCAAAACAGAAAATAACATTTATCTTGTTGGAGGTTTACAGAAACATTGTGACCTGACCTATGTGGACAGCTGCAAGAACTAAAGATTCCCACACTAAAAAGTTTGCAACCAACAGCTACACTCCCTCCCCTCTCAGTACAAAAGGAACTTGAATTCTGACTTGGGGAATATGGTTTTCACATTTGTCCCACATCTTCTCAGTCTGCTGACTTTATAAATAAAGTCACTCTTCCTTGCCCTATCACTTTGTCTCCTGATTTATTGGCCTGTCCTGAGATAGGCAGTAGGAGCTTGGACTCTTAACAATAGGACATTTAGAAAGAATGCATATGCCAAAAGGAAAACCAGATTCAAGGCTGGCTCCATATTCTGACCCTTTCCTTTGAACCTTAAGTTGTATTGAGTGTTCTGATCAAATCCCTACCATGTGAATATTTTCATACTTGTGCATTGAACCATTTTTTCTTAGAGTTTCATTATGATACATTCCAAGAAATGAAATTGTAGTACTGATTTTCTCTTAAAATTTTAATACCAATTTTCAAATGTTCTTTTGAAATGATATAAAAATTTAAATAATCAATAGTAATGTATTCAGATCAGCTACCTCACACCCACAAGGATATTTGTTATTACTATTGTGAATTTTGTTAATCTGAAGAGATGTAATGTTGTTCTTTCTTTCTTTTTCTTTCTTTCTCTTCCTTCCTTCATCTTTCTTTGTTTCTTCCTTCCTTCCTTCTTTTCTTTTCTTTTCTTCCTTCCTTCCTTCTTTTCTTTCTCCCTCCCTCCCTCTCTTTTTCTTTCTCCCTCCCTCCCTCTCTTTTTCTTTCTTTCTCCCTCCCTCTCTTTCTCCCTCCCTCTCTTTCTCCCTCCCTCTCTTTTTCTCTTTCTTTCTTTCTTCCTTCCTTCCTTCCTTCCTTCCTTCCTTCCTTCCTTCCTTCCTTCCTTCCTTCCTTCTTTCTTTCTTTCTTTCTTTCTTTCTTTCTTTCTTTCTTTCTTTCTTTCTTTCTTTCTTTCTTTCTTTCTTTCTTTCTTTCTTTCTTTCTTTCTTTCTCTCCTTCTTTCTTTCTTTCTTCTCCCTCTCTGTCACTCTCTTTTTCTTTCTTTCCAGGGTGCATGATTCTCTGTTTCAGATAACTAGAAATAAATTGCTGTATTATCAGGCAGTGGCTTTGAACAGAAACTGGTGAATCAGATGAAGATTGACAATTAGCTCTTGGATTAAAGGCTAGAAAGTTCTACATCGAGTGATCAGCCACTTGAGCTACATACACCACAATGTAAAGAATCTCCAGTGAATGTGCTTTGTCTTATTTTTCTGCATATTATAATCTTTTATTTTCTCTTTCTTTTGTTTTGCTTTTTTGTTGTTTTCAACCTTCTACTGAGTTCGAATCACTGCTGATTGATATCTCTATAATACCCAAGAGCTATTGATGACCTCTGATATTTCTGTAATAATATAACTAGAAGTTATATGTGCATTTTGTGTATGAGTAAGGCCATCAGCAAGAAACCCTTTGCTCCTTATCTTTCTAATAAATTGACTATACAGGTTGCTAAAGGGATCAAAATTCCCCTAAACACTTTTAAGCCCAGAAGTAAATTTTAAATGCATTTATCAAAAACAATGGGGAAGAAAAATCATCAGTTACTTTATGCATCTCCTCATTTAGTCAATATTTTGAATTTTAATACCACTTCCTGTTTTCACTGTTTGGTTTTTGATAGTTTAATTGACACACTGTCATCCAAGAAGAAATAATAAATGATTTTGAAAATCTTGTCAAATAACATTGAAATGATTTATTTTACTTTCAGTGAGAAAGGTTACTTCTGGTTGTACTTTATGCATAACTTAAGAGCACACTTTTATCCTAACAATGAGAGCATTTTATTTTTAAGCCACAAGACAATAGATATAATATACATTCTTCCATGAATCAAATAATAACGAAATTAAATTCTGTGTTTGTAGGTTTGATATCTTGCTACTGTTGACTAAGAAAGTAAATACCAACATTAGGTATTTATTAAATATATAAAATTCATATCAAATTGGTAGTGGTTTTATTAAGTTTTTAGCCCTTGTGCACCTTCAAATGAAATCTTCCATCAAATTCAGGTTTATAGCTTCTGTAAAGAAGTGTGACTTTGGTTGAACTGGAAAAGTCTGGAAACTATCTGACTAGGTTTCTCCTGCTCTCCCATCATCTATTCATTCTACTGTGGCCAACCTTCAAGATGCATCTCAAAAACCCCTACAAGTAAAACAGAAACAAAAAATAAATTAAAGCCATATGAAAACAAAACTACTGCATTAAAGCATAAATCATGAGAGATTGTTAGAACAGAGGTTGGATATGAAGTAAATAAGCTAAAAAAGGAATGCAAATATTTCTGACTTTCAAACACACATTCCATATAAATATGCCAGAAATCTTAAATGGCAAAAGTTGAGAATAGAGTCATATTTTACGCTAAAGATTCCACTCCTAGGACATAAAAATATTGTAAAATCATTAATTATGATATAAAGAGTTTCCTTTCCTAACTTGATATATCAATTCAGGTTCCTCATGAGGCAGGCATCAAGAAGGAATTAAGTTTTATTGGGAGAAATGCCTAGAAGAGCAGAGCAGAGAGGACACAGGAAGAGGCAAGGAGAACTTCAGACCACGATGCAAGACCAACACTTGTGAAAGGAGTGGAGAAAGGAAGGAGGCTTGGAAGGGTTCATACTACAGTCCAACATTGAGAAAGATCTCAGAAGGGCCCAGAGCAAAGAATGCCTGTTAAGGGAATCTCACAGTGGACATTCATTGTCAGGGAGACTTTGCCTTGGCGTGGATGCTCAAAAACAGATGACAGATCCAAAGGTGTGCAGCAGCTAGAGGCTGATTTGCTGTCATTACACCTCTCCTGGCAAATTATCTTGAAGGGAGATCTGAGCAGTGTACTGCCATAGCCTCCTCACTCTGATGATTATATTTTAAAAGGAGGCTTCTTTAAAGCCAGTTCTGAAACCCTTTGGTCCCAGGACTCCTGTACCCTTAAACAAATGATTAAGAACCTCAAAGAGCTTATATTTACATGCATTATATCAATCAATATTTACTGTTATAAATTAAAACAAAATTTTTAAAAATAAATATTTGTTTTAAAATAACAATGCATTCATTATATTAATGAAAATAATACATATTTATGAAATATATTTTTAAAACAAAAATAATCAGAAAAGTGGCACAGTACTACTTTAAAGAAAGATGTTTCTAATGTCTCCTTTGATTGTACACAGCTGGATCTTCCTATGGAGTTTCTACATATAATCTGTTGCAAAATGATGTTTTGGGTTTTGTAATTGAAGAAAATCAGGGCTACACAGACATGTAAATTAGAAAAAGGGGACTCCAGGGACCACATGAAAGGGCCTTTAGGGGACCTCCATGAACGCTTTGAGAAGCACTGATTAAAGCATTAAGTACACTTCACACATTAAATATGACAATATGTTTAATTTATAAAAGTTACCTTGCAGAAACAGACTATTTTATGCTAAGGTTAAGACCCCACTGAAAAAATCACTTCATCCTTAAATCTTCTGGCTTAAAATCTTTCCCAGTATCTTGCAACACAACATGTAAAATTATTTTGACTTTAATTTCCTCTATCTTTCAAAAGTCCTGCCTTCCTTTCTTCCTTCCTTCTTCCTTTTTTTTTCTTCCAAAGAGTCAACTGTGATGCTTTGCACATAATTTGGGCAGTTTTAAATAAACATGGATTATTGATATCTCTTACATTATATTTGGAATCAACATATCATTATCAGACGGTGTCGTTACATACTGCAAGTTACATGTTATCTTTAAAATAGCGTGACCTTTGTAGATCTTTTTTTCCTTGAAAACAAGATAAATGAGCATGAAGCATTTTAAAATAACTGTGAATAAAAGGTGCTTTGATCAATGATATATTATGCCTTCTTTTCTAATAAGGCTTCAGTGATAAGCAGTGACTTCTGATTTTATTGCTGACCGTGTTGTAATTATCAGCCTTTAATAGTAATCTGATTTTACTTTATGTTAATTATATGACTCTGTTTTATATACATGGCATTATATGAATTGGTTTTATTGATATTTCCATTTCAATATATAATTTAATACAAAACAGTGCCCTGAGATGGTGCCCTCTGAAGATAAGTGTGTCTTGAAAAAACCACCCTTCCATCCATAATGTCTATTGCAATTTGTCAAGATAATGAGTATATACGGGAGGGATCACAAGCTGTTTGCTAGGGCTGTCCGTTGGTGTTATAGTGTGAATCACATATATAATTTTAAGTATCCTAGAAGCCACATCAAGCAAAGTGAAGGAAACAGAGACAATTCATTTTAATAACATGTGGCATTTAACTCACTATATCCAAAATATTATCATTTTAATGTATATGTAACATAAAAATTATTAATGAGCAATTAAGTCATTCTACTGTTCTAAGTGTATGTTTTACACTTATAACACACCCTCAATTTTGACATGAAAGTTTTATTGAAAATACTTGATCCATACTTAGATTTCATAAAATTTACAATTGAAAAATGGATTCATATGCTGAAGTTGTTCCTGAGATATTTAAGTTTTCCAGCAATCAAACTTAATGAAGAATCTGTTTTAAAATTTCAGTTAAAATGTTTGCAAAGCATATGTCTGATAAGGAATTAATATCAAAGTGTATAGGGTACACTTACAATTGAATAGCAAAAAAAAAAAAAAAGAAGAAGAAGAAAAAGAAAAAAAGAAACTGACAGAAAGAGATAAATACTGTATGATACCACTTATTTGTAGAAATTAAGCCAAACTCATGGAAACAGAAAGTAGAATGGTGGTTATCAGAAACTGGAAGGGGTGGGGAAAATGGAAAGATACTGGACAAAGTTAAAAGATGAATACATTCTGGGGACCTAATGTATGGCATGGCAACTATAGTTAACAGTATTGTATTATATACTTGAAAATTACTAAGACACTAGATCTTACAGGTTCTCACCACACACACACACACACACACACACACACACATGCTCACTCAAAATGGTAATTATGAGAGGAGATAGAGGAATAAGCTAACCTTCTTATGGCAACTATTTCATAATACATGCATGTATTAAATCATCATATTATATGGTAAGTCTATTCCTAGTCTTTTGAGGAATCTCCACACTGTTTTCCATAGTGGCTGCACCAAACTGCATTCCCACCAGCAGTGTAGGAGGGTTTCCCTTTCTCCACAGTCTCTCCAGCATTTGTCATTTGTGGATTTTTGAATGACAGCCATTCTGACTGGTGTGAGGTAATACTTCATTGTAGTTTTGATTTGCATGTCTCTGATAATTAGTGATATTGACCATTTTTTCATGTGTCTTTTGATCATTTGTATGTCTTCCTAGCAGAATTGCTTGTTTAGGTCTTCTGCCCATTTTTGGATTGGGTTGTTTATTTTTTTCTTATTGAGTCATATGAGCTGCTTATATATTCTGGAGATCAAGCCTTTGTCGGTTTCACTTGCAAAAATTTTCTCCCATTCCATAGGTTGTCTTGTTTTACTTCTGGTTTCCTTTGCTGTGCAGAAGCTTGTAAGTTTCATTAGGTCCCATTTGTTTATTCTTGCTTTTATTTCTTCTAGGAGAAAATTTTTGAGATGTACGTCAGATAATGTTTTGCCTATGTTTTCCTCTAGGAGGTTTATTGTATCTTGTCTTATGTTTAAGTCTTTGATCCATTTTGAGTTGATTTTTGTATATGGTGTAAGGGAGTTTTCTAGCTTCATTGTTTTACATGCTGCTGTCCAGTGTTCCCAACACCATTTGCTGAAGAGACTGTCTTTATTCCATTGTATATTCTTGCCTCCTTTGTTGAAGATGAGTTGACCAAAAGTTTGTGGGTTCATTTCTGGGCTCTCTATTCTGTTCCATTGGTCTATATGTCTGTTTTTGTACCAATATCATGCTGTCTTGATGACTGTAGCTCTATAGTATTGTCTGAAGTCTGGGAGAGTTATCCCTCAAGCCTCTCTCTTTCTCTTCAGTAATGCTTTGGCAATTCTAGGTCCTTTGTGGTTCCATATAAATTTTATTATGATTTGTTCTAGTTCTGTGAAATATGTCCTGGGTAATTGGATATGGATTGCATTAAATCTGTAGATTGCCTTGGGCAGTGTGACCATTTTAACAATATTGATTCTTCCAATCCAAGAGCATGGGATATCTTTCCAGTTTTTAAAATCTTGTTTAATTTCCTTCATCAATAGTTTATAGTTTTCTGTGTATAATTCTTTCACCTCCTTGGTTAGATTTATTCCCAGATATTTTATTACTTTGGGTGCTATTTTAAAGGGGATTGTTTCTTTACTTTCTTTTTCTGTTGATTCATCATTAGTGTAAAGAAATGCAACTGATTTTTGAACATTAATCTTGTAATCTGCTACTTTGCTGAATTCTTCAATCAGCTCTAGTAATTTTTGTGTGGATCTTTTAGGGTTTATATCCAGAAGGAAACCTACTTCAGGATGACACCTGTACCCCCATGTTCATAGCAGTACTATTTACAATATCCAAAACATGAAAACAGCCTAAATGTCCATCAACAGGTGACTGGATAAAGAAGATGTGGTATATTTATACAATGGAATACTACTCAGCCATAAAAACAGACAATATAACGCCATTTGCAGCAACATGGATGCTCCTGGAGAATGTCATTCTAAATGAAGTAAGCCAGAAAGAGAAAGAAAAATACCATATGAGATCGCTCATATGTGGAATCTAAAAAACAAACACAAAGAAACAAAAAAAAGTAAATACAAAACAGAAATAGACTCATAGACATAGAATATAAACTTGTGGTTGCCAAGGGGGCAGAGGGTGGGAAGGGATAGACCGGGATTTCAAAATTCTAGAATAGATAAACAAGATTATACTGTATAGCACAGGGAAATATACACAAAATCTTATGTGTAGCTCACAGAGAAAAAATGTGACAATGAATAAATGTATATTCATGTATAACTGAAAAATTGTACTGAACACTGGAATTTGACACAACATTGTAAAATGATTATAAATCAATAAAAAATGTTTTAAAAAATCATCACATTATACAGTTTAAACTGCCAATCATATCTTGGTAAAGCTCCAAAAAAAATTTCCTTTCAAGTTACTTAAAATAAAATTTAAATATCAATTTTCAGTCACATTAGCCACATTTAAATTAGCCACATGTGGCTCATGGCTATTCATCTCTCAAAAATCATACCTTAAAATTAATCATTTTAGTGTTTATAGATGTATCAGTATATCCAATGGCATTTGACTCAAATATTGTCATTGGCATGAAGCCAGAAATTCTCCCTAATTTTATAACATATTTACATAGCTCAAAATACACATTATAAAAAAAATTGCTATTATTTGTAAACATTTGACCTAATGTCTTAGAGTAAAAGCATTTCTTATTTTACCTGGAAGGTATTTTTCCCTTATGCAAGCACGTTTTTCTTTGAACTAATGGGAGAGGAAGAGAATGGTCACTTTTCCAGGGACATGGATAGTTGGATCTGGATATTATATTTTCCACATGCCCATCCAGCATAAATTCCATAAATTTTGTTTCTAATAGTGATTTATAGTTTTGTAGAAATGGTGGTGTAGTAAGGAGCCAAGATTATGAATCTTGTTATCTTAGGACTTTAGTTATGTCATATTAACTTAATGTGTAATTCATTAATGTGTTGTCATTTAGGTTAGATGGTTCCATAGAGAAAATATACTCAGAAAACTTGAAATTTGCAATGTCATTGATAATACTTCCTTCTGAAAATATAGTCTCTTAATGTGACTTTTATTGCTCTCATTGTATATACTATAACATATAGATAGATAAATAGATGGATGATAGATATTTGGATAAATTAGTTGTGTACTGCTACTATATGGATATATACAGTAGTGTTCTCTAGTGGTATGTGGTCCAATATGGTAGCCACTAGTTACATATAGTATCAAACAGTTGAAGTATGACTTGTCTGAATTGAGACGTGGTATAATGGTAAAATATACACTGGATTACAGTGAGTTAGTATAGAGAAAGGAATATATAATCTCTTATTTGCAATTTTTTATTGATTGCATATTTCATTGATACTGTATTATTTCACCTTATTTTTTTCTCTCTTTTTCAAACAAGGCTACTAGAAATTTAAAATTATTTGTGCCCACCCTTATATTTCTATTAGATAGTCTTGCTCTAGCATGTTAAAATATACTTGAAAATTTATTGAGCGTGTCCTGTTTATAAAATATTAGATTATACTTATCACGTACATAGACAGACATGTATCCAATGTAATATATTTAAATACTTTAAAGAATACACAGTTTAAAAAGCACATTGATATTACTTGTAAACATTTTATATAATATCTTTGAGTAAAAATACTTCTTATGTTATGGGAAGAATTTTCTCTGTGCAATAAGATTTATATATTTTCTGAAGGCTAATGTGAACTTCTGTTTTCATATTAATCATGCTGAATATAAGCCATGAAACATAAAATAAACCCAATAATGAGAAGCAAGTACTTACCCTTTAGGATAATTAGTGTAATTTCCCTTAATCTGCTTCTGGATACTATGGGACATTTTGTGTTTTCAGTTGATAATACAGAAAACAATGACATATATATCACAGATAGCTGTGGAATTAGCTCCAAATATCAGCTGTGTTAAAGTAATAAAATACATGTTCTTAGAATCTGAGACAGAAAGCAATTTAAAAGTTTCTAATTGTGCCACAGTCTTCTTAAATCTTTTTGTAATTTTTTTCATACTTTTCATTATAATAAGCCATGTTGCAAGAACACAGTTATTAGCAGCGATCACATTTTGGAAAAGTAAAACCAAAAGAATGTCTCCATTAATTCAAGATATCATTAAGACTGTGACTAGTTTCTTATTAGAATGTTAAAATGAAGGGAACTTGATGTTCATGGACTAATGTAATCCTGATTTATGGGGTGAGAAACTGGAGGTGTCATTTTTTTTTACACAAATATTAATAATTAACCATGTTCTAGGCATTCCCTTATGGTGACAAAATATTCTTGACTTCAAGGAGAATACATTTTATTGGGAAAAAATGTAAGTTTAGAAATACAGTGCATGGTAATAGGTGCTGTTACCTAGGGAAGACCGAGTTGCTACAGAAGCACGTAATAAACTCTGGACAAAGGGTGCTGACTCAAACCAAGGAGAGAGGGAAGAGGACTGGTTAAGCTTCCTCCTGGAGAGGTTATCTTGACAGTTTGGAGTTAGTAGACGTGAGAGTTTGTATCATTTCCATGTCTGTTCACCTGGCAGAGATGTGATTCCTGAGCAAATCGGTATTTGAACTCCATTGACCATGGAGGAGCTATGAGATCCTGAAAATGTGATTAGAGTTTGGAGGGTGCTCAGTGCCCCAAGAGTTCTTTTTAGTGGTCACCCCAGGGCCTATGTCATATGACGCAGGTAGGTATTCATGATGCAGGTACCTCCTTGATCTTTCGCTAATTTTTCTTCATTCTTGTCAATTGCACTAAGAAGTAGGATCTGTCTCATTTTCTAGTGTTTGTAAATCGAAATCTGACTGTGCCTCCTCCATGAACTTCCCATGGTTAGTCTAGTTCATTTGTTTTATCTTTTAACCCAGATTCCTCTCTTCTCATATGTAGATTATGTGTAGTAATTATAACTGACATTGAGTCATTATATTCAAACAGCATACTAGATGCTACACATCCCTTTTTTCTTTCGTTTTTTAAAATGTATTTATTTACTTATTTATGTATGTATACATGTATTTATTTATAGTCAGTTTACAATGTGTCAATTTCTGGTGTACAGCATAATATTTCAGTCATACATAAACATACATATATTCCTTGTCAAATTTTTTTTCATTATACATTCCTACAAGATATTGAATGCAGTTCCCTGTGCTATACAGTAAAAACTTTATCTATTTTATATATAGTAGTTGGTATCTGCAAATCGCAAACTCCCAATGTATCCCTTCCCACCCACTTTCCTATTTTATTTAATCCTCCCAATCATTCTATGAAATAGATACTGACAGAATCCCCATTTTACAGAGGGGGAAATTTCAGAATAGAGTTATGGTCTCACATTCATGGAGCTAGAAAGTGGTGGAATTGGGACTCTGAAAAATAAGTCTTTACTAATACAAGCTACCTTAGAGATATTGTGGGTTTGCGTCCAGACCACTGTGAAAAAATGAATAGCGCAATAAAGCTAGTCATACACATTTTCTGTTTTCCCAGTGCATATAAAAGTTATGTTTACACTATCCTGTAGTCTATTAAGTGTGCAATAGCACTGTGTCTAAGAAATGTACATACCTTAATTTAAAAAATACTTTATTGCTAAAAAATGCTATCATCCAAGCCTTCGTAGTCACAGTCTTTTTGCAATAGTAACATCAAAGATGTCTACTCATAGATCTCTGTAACAAATTTAATAATAATGAAAAAGTCTGAAATATTGCAAGAATTATCAAAATGTGACACAGAGACCTGGAGTGAGCAAATACTCTTGGGGAAAAATGGCTCCAGTAGACTGGCTTGATGCAGGGTTGCCACAAATCTTCAATTTATAAAAAATGCAATATCTGTGAAGGGCAGTAAAGCAAAACACAATAAAACGAGGTATGTCTGAATGTCTCTTTTGGACAGTATATTTGTGATATTATTATAAAAACTAGAATGGGAGATGATATGTTATTGCCCTTTTGGGGGGAGAAGTGAAATAAATAAATAAGCAAGTGAGTGAACAAATAAACATTACTAAAGCAGTCGACTTTTACTGGTAGACATAAAATCCTGCTCTAAATTTTAAAACTTACACGTGAAAACTCATGACCTAAATCTTGTCACCAAAGTCTTGCCCATGCCCATCATTTACTTTAGGTCTGCTGGTGACCAAGACTTACCCTTTAAGAATATCGATTTAATTTCTAGTATCTGTTGTATGAATAGATCCTCTATGGTCTTAATAGAGATTGTAGGCGAAGTGCAGAAGAAAGGTGTGAATAGATGATGAGATCTACCTGCTACTCCTATGTTGCTGAAGAAAGAACAAATCTGCAAATGCCTTTAACTGAATCAAAGAGATTGCTGCTGGATAGGTTCAGGGAAGAAATCAAGGATTTTGACATTCCTGTCGCTGAAATATACAATGGATACAAATGACTTCCAGTTGCCTGTGGCATTTAGCCCACATGGTTAGTACTTTACCAGCTAATAATAAGCATTTAGAAAGGTAGAAATCATTTGAAGACAAATAAAATCAATTGTTGATGACTTCCTATTGACAGCTCAAGAAAAATGTGCAGTTAGTGATTTTAGCTTAGCTGCCGCTCATTTATAATGGTTGGTACATTTCCATTTTAATTCCCTAGACATTATGCTAGAAACTGTTCAAGTACCACAGGAACATTGCCTCATAATTCCTGATGCCGGTTTGCAGAAAATGACTCAGTAATGCCTCCTGACCTACAGAGTCACTTTAGTTTGTTTTTCAACCTTCTCCTCTCATAAGGTCAAAATGTGTATGAGTTAAGACGCTGGCATCTTCCCATCTGAGTGCTTAAAATGTGAAACCCTGAACTGTTTCATTATACATGATTGTCATATGAAGCCTATCACAACATGTTCCTGGAATGGACATCTCATTCCAGCTGTGTACACAAGATTTGGCTGTTTATACAGAATAACTTGTGTTTTCCAATGTGGACACAGAAACAGGAAAGAAATCCTTTTCTAAATTCACTCTACCAGAAATGTAGTTTTAGAGAGGAAATGGACCTTCGTTATAATCAAGTATGACACATTTAACCTGCAATTGAGGAAAGCGATGCCTGGAGATGGGAAGGAATGTCAAAGTTCTATCATGAGATAATGACAGAGAAAGTACTAGAAGGTGGGCTCCTGATTTCCAGCACAAGGTTCTTCTGATTAATCAGGTATTGTTATTTAGATCACAGCTGTTGTCAAGGCATCTCCACGTGGTCACAGGTCACTGAAACCTCAGCCGATGCACAAACACTTTCTGGGCCTCCAAGGGACTTGTCTCTTTGCACTGACCTGTCACACTCCATCTGAGGCAACACGATGTATCTGATGCTTGATGTGGGGTTGGATGCTGTCTCCTTGGCCATGTCTGTAGCAACAATCAGTGCTCCAGATATAAGGGAAAGACCAGCTAGTCGGTTTACTGCATCTGAGGCCTTGGGATGAGAGAAAAAGCTCCTGACCTGACACCATAGCCATCGCTTCCTGCTTAGCCTATATCCCCAAAGGGCTTGGAATCCCTTAACTAACATCAATGCCTAGAATCAGCTTTGAATCTAGGGGGACACAGGCGATATCCGGAATCCAGTGAGGCATCAGACGAGTCTGTGGCTGATAATGGATATCCCACTTCCCTTTTTGGGCTTCACTGTTTCTCTCAGCAAATGAGAATGACTCCCCACCCCGAGCCGCACCCAGCCCTTGGATTCTGAGCATACCTTTGCTGAGCTTGTAGCCTTCTTCTCCTGTTGCTTATCTGAGATCCCTGACCCAGCACATCACTGCCTGGAAATGCAGTGCAGAGTAATCTCTGTATGAATATATATGAAGGATTATATTAGTGAAGTCAGCTGAAGTCAATCCAAGGAATGGTCATAGTAATAGTAATTGTAATAGTAATAGCCAAACTCAGCACCAAAATCACCCACTGTTTGACAGCCAGAAAGTTTAGTGATAAACTATCATATTCCTTATACAGAGCTAAGAACTGACAAAAGACAGAGTGTTATAGTAACTCAGGATACCAGTTGGGATTAGGTTCAGCTACATGAGAGAGTTCACTCAAGTTAGCAGGGGCCTAAACACATAAGATTTTATTATCTCACATTATATGATCAGAGGTCAGCAATCCAGGGCTTATATGAGTTTCACAGAGTTGTAAGAAACCCAACTCATTACAACTTTTCTTTTCACCATTCTTGCCATGATCATTTTCTGGTAGGTTCAAAATGGCTGCTGGAGCACCAGCCACTACATCCATATTCCAGCCAGGAGGAAGAATGAAGGACAGACAATTTTGTACAATATTTCTACTTTCCTAGGAATTAGTTTTGTAGCTAAAATCTCTGTGAGAGCACAAGGAGAAAGAGAAAGAAGAGAACTCAGAGGAGGGGCCGAGGTGTGGTTCCTGTTATACAATCTATTACCCAGTGACAGCAGGGGAAGGCCTAAGAAAAATCGTCAGGAGCCAGGAGAGTAAAGGTGAACACAGAGTCTCTAAAAGACTTGGAAAGTTGAGCCCTGGGTAGCCTGGAGGCCAGGCTCTGTCCCTTCGCATGTAGATGTCCATAGACTTGCCACCCAGGGAGCAGAGAACTGTTTGCGGAGATGCTTTGTTGTTCATTTATGTTGGTTTTCCTGGGTCTTTTTTTTTTCCCCCTGCCTAATTTCTGTGATTTCCAACCCACAGGAAATGACTATAAATGTTTTTTATGAAAAAAAAATGAAAAGGTAGGTATGTTGAGAATTCAAGGTGCCACATATTTGACTAATAGTTACATATTTTAATGGCATTATAGTAGCAGATTCTGCCCTACCATCTCAAACTTCTCTGATGACAGACACGGACAGGAAGCATCACAAGTCTAGAATGTGGAGGTTTCAGCAGAGAGTGATGTAAAATCTTCTCTGAGGGGAAAAACCTATTGTAAATGCACAGATCCTCCAGCATAAAAGCTGCCCACTCTATTACTTTACTCAAGGAGTATGTCCTTGAATCATTCAGGCAAAGATTGGTTGAATTTCAGGGAGTAATTACAGCAATTTGAAATCAGTAAATCCGTACAAGTTTAAGTTTTATTTTCAAGGATTCTCCTTCTCCAGTCTTGGATGTATACTCAGGGTTGAGACTTAATGCTCGCAGAGGGTGTAATCTCTAAATGTGTTGTGTCCTTCCTCACATCCTTCTGTGATTTCCTGCACCTCTAGGAAGTCCTCAAATGTAGTAATACTCCATCTCTACAGACAGTAGTCAGCCCCACATCAAACAAAGTATGGGAGGATGGAGACAGGTTAGAGGCAGGCAGAAATGGGCAATAGCTCAATTTTGACTTAACAAGGAAACCAAGAGCCTTTCTCACTTTTCATTGCGGGTGGAGGTGGGGTTAACTTCCCAGAATATTGCAGTGGGGCCTTTTGTATGACTTACTCAGCAAAGAATGACCTTGGGCAGTGTTTCCAAACACTCGTTTCCAGCCTGGCTGCATCAGAATTGCTGGCGATCCTACAGTGTCAGGTCTTACAGGAGCTTTTTCTAGAATCCCAAGCAGTTACTATTGAAAATAGGTTCTTAGATCTCAAAACAGATCTGCTAAACACAGATAGGTGGTGGGGAGATCAAGGACTAGATGACTCTGCTTTTTAATTCGAAAATATTGAGGGAAAGACATAACTCAAAGAACAAAAAGATGTAAATAGTAAATATCTAGAGATAGCCTGTAGTTCAGAATACAGCTAAATACAGATGGTATTCTGAGCACTTTGACATGGTTAGCTCAATGTTGCAGCAGTGAGCAGAGAGACTGGGATAATAGGCTAGGTCACATTTCTTAATTTTTTGTGCAAGTTTCATCAAATACCCCCCCCCCCTTTATTTTGTCATGGTTCTGGTATAGCAAGCCCTTAAAAACTGCTTTTATTTATCTATCAACCAAGACAGTTCTATAATTCCTCCTTGATTGTTGGTCTAATATTTTATGGTGTATAGTATGGTCCAACATGGTAGAACATTTATATCTGAGCTGGAGATAGCTTTAATAAATCAGAAGGATGTATTTTGTTGGTAGTTGTATGCATTATGGAAATTTTCTCTGTATCGAAAATAAAAACAAAATCTGGAAATAGGACAAATTTTTTAAAAAGAAAGCCTAAGTGAGAAATTATAATTTTGTTTAGATAAAAGGGCCACGTATTGGACTACTCCTTACCAACAAATGAATACTTTCTAACAAATTGAAACTTCAAGAAACTGTTAAAAACGTTCCCATCTGGCTTCAGCTTTTTCTTTTTGTGAAAGCTGTTTGTGCTCCTGATCACAGAGGAGAGGCACAAGGCTTTGGATGTATTATGCAGTTAACAAAGTTTACTGAATCCCCTTAATGAGCTAGACATTGTGCTATACTCTGAAAGCCCAATATGATAGGACATGGTTTAGTTCAATACAAAGAAAAAATAACCTAAATATATAATTATAAAACCATTCTTGGGGCTATAATGAAGTAATAAGTTAAGTGCTGTGTAGGCAGGGAAAAAAAAAAAAAAGAAGAAGAAGAAGAACCATGCCTGAGAGCACTTAGACAAACTAATCAGAAAATTGGAGTGTGGTTTGGAAATTCAGTTGGTTGATCAGGTGGAGAAGAGAGCAAGGATATATAAGAGGGAACAGTAAGGGGGCATGGGTACATGTGAGTATATATATGAACATGATGTACTTAAAAATGGGCTAGGAGTTTGTTCTGACTAGACTCGAGGTTGTATGGGAGACTGGTACACTTCTGGATGGATTTACAAGGATATAAATTATCCCCTAGACTGAAAAAGCTAAAAGGCAAAATATATGAAGAAAAAAAGAAACAGTTCTTAAGGCACTAAACATAAAGCAACAAAGTATACTGCTGCCTGTGAGACATAAAACAAATGCTAACACAGTATTGGAGAATAGTGGCTTCTCCTCTAATTGGGGGGGGGAATCTAATAATTCTCAGGTCAATGTGCAATCAAAATGATACCGCTTAAGTAGGGGGGAAGGAATTGGTCCTTGAACAAAGGTAACAGAGATTAAAAGCAAGACTCAAAAGGATCAAACTGTTTCCAAGTAACCTGTCTAGAAAGGACTGGGGGAAATAGAAAATATGTTTGAATAAAAGATAGCTGAAAAGTTTCAAAGTAACAAAAAAAAACTGATAAAAGGACTGATTCAAGAAGCTCAATGAATCTCAGTCACAAGACACATGAAGAAAATATACAATTACATCATAATCTGATGGTCTTAAACCAGAAATTATTTTAAAAAATTTAAAAAGCAGCCAGAGTTTAAAAAGGACATATTACATATAAAGGGACAAAGATGAGGATGAGAACATATTTCATATTTTTCAATCAAAACAATTTGAGCTGGAAGGCAGTGGAGCAACATCTTTAAAGTATATGGAAAGGTATATAGTATAAAGAAACTAACAAAAATTTTAAAAACTAAAATCTAAGAATTTTTTTTTTTTGCCAAGGAGAAGAAAAAAAAAATTTTTCAGACATCCAAAAACTGAAAGAATTCATCACCACCATGTTCGCATAATAAGAAATGTAAAAGGGAGTCATTCAAACAGGAGAAAAATTATAACAGATGTAGTTCTAGATCTACACAAAGGAATAGGGAGCCCTGGAAATTGTAAGAGTGTTTATAAATACATTTTTTTCTTATTACTAAAGCATATTTGAGAGATAGCCAACTGTTTAAAGTAAAAGTGATTAAAAGGTATTGTGTACTTTATAATCTATTTTGAAAGAAAATATATGACAACAAGAGGACAATGGCTGGGAGGGGAAAAGTCTAAGTATATTGATATAGAGTTCTTATCCCATACATGAAGTGGTATAATATCACTGGAAGGTACGCTCTGATAAATCAGAGATTTGTACTGTGAGCACTAACACAACCACTAAAATAATACAGCAGAGAGTTCTAAGAGGCCAACAAAGGGATAAAAATGTATCTAAAAGAAGGCAGAATAAGAGAACAAAGTGAAAAAAGAACAGATACAAAAAATAGAAAACAGGATTCCATTCTATGTTATTCTAAAAAAAAATCTCTTAAATAAAAAGGCACAAAATAGGTTTATGTTAATAACTAAAACCTCTAAATAACCTACACGCCCATCAACAGATGAATATAGAAGCAAAATGTGATACATCTACTCAATGAAATATATTCAGCAACAAAAGAATAATTTTTGGCACATGGATGAATCTTAAAACTGCTTGCTAAAAGGACCCAAGCAAAACTGAGTACATACTGTATCATGTCATTTATATAAAATTCTAGAAAAAATCAACCAATAGTGACTGAAATTAGGTCAGTGGTTGTCTAGGGATGGAAAGGTGGAGGAGAAGAGGGGGCGAGGGAAAGTTTCGGGGGTGATGGATATATTTATTATTTTGATGGTGACCATGGCTTCACCAGTGTCTATGTAAATCAAAAATTGTCAAATGGTATTTTTAAAATGTGTGTAATTTATTATGCCACTTACACCTCAATACAGCTGCTTTAATAAAGCTATAATAGAGGGGATTGGATGTACAGACTACAGAAAGGTCGTGAATGAGACTTGACCACTAGAGTTTTAACTTTGTTCTTGGGGATGTTTTCCAAACTGGGGAGGCAAGTGGGCGTGGCTATAGGTACATGATTTGTTGTTTTAATTGGCTCAGCATTCCCTTATACGTGTAGTGATAAGATTGTTTTCAATAAGAACTTCTGTAGTTAAGATAGCAGTTTTGAAAATTATTACCTTTTAATGGGGAAGAGCACAGCCAGCATCGCAGGAATGTGGGAATAGTGGTAGTCCACTCATTTCTCCAGTTCTTTTTTGTTCTCCTAGCTCCAAAATCCTTCACTAAGACAGCGAGGAAAAATGAATCACATGTTCTCTGTGCCCGAAAATGCTACATATTATTCTTTTAAAGGGAATTGATCTTTTAATTTATGTATTTGATTATTATTCCTAAAACTTGTGAAGATTCACTTATTCCTGACGTTCAAATGTTAACCCTATTCTAAAATACAGTTCATCTCATTCACTGTCTTTTAATCTATCCCTTATTAGCCTTCCTTCAGAGATAACTAATTTGAAGTTTTAAACACTTAAATGTATTTTTCAAAGATTACTAACTGGATAATTGCAATGAGTTTCATACAATAAGGGATACACTTTCAAATTAGTTTAGGAAAAGAAATAGCTGAGTAGTAAATTGGGTGTTTGCATATTAAAGATCCAGTTCACTCCCAGAGAAAAAGAAATTTGCTTACACTTGTTTAACTCAGCATTTCATAAACTTATTTGATAACAGAGTCCTTTATAAAACATCATTTAATATAGCATGGATATTAGTTTTCTGTAGCACACAGTTTGAGTAACATTGAAGACACAGCATTTCATCATATGCTTTTACAAATCACCTATACATAAACAATTGTATACTAATATTCTATTTGACAAGATAATTCATATTAATTACTTGTAGGTGAAGCTCAAAATATGAATTTTGAAAGTACAGCTTTTCAAACTTTTGACTAACATTCCCCAGTCATCACTTAAACCAGGAGAAAAAAGATGTCACAGTCCTCAAGTAGAAAGAAGTGATTGAGTCAGCTGTCACTAAGTCAAACAAAACAAGAATGAAAATGTTCTACAGCATTTAAGATATTTAAATGTCATAACAATAGTTTCAATTGAGATTTTAGAAAAGTGAGGAATTAAAGACAGCAAACAAAGGTGATACTTTCCCCGTGTCTGAAAAAGGAAAACTGGGGTAGCCCAAGAAGGATGTCTCTTTTTAAGATGGAAAGATTTAAGGATGGCTACTAACAGAGAAAAAGGGTCCAGGAGAGAAACAAAGATTAGAGTTGTAAAAGACACATAACACCCACAAAAATCCAGCTCTAGTGAGGGTCAAGAATGAGTTTAATGTAAACTGCAGGTGAAGCCAAACATGGCTAGGAGATGATGCATCAATAATACATATTTCTGAAGAACTATTTAGCAATATAAAACAAGAAACTCAATGTTAACCATACCTTTGACCCACAACAAAATTTGATGATTTATTCTGAGCAGATAATTCAAAGGACAGAGATGTTTACACAAACAACTTTGCTATCTTGTTATTGATAATGGACCACATATTTGGTTTCCAAGTGTCTTTTCCATAAGGAGGAGAATACTCAGTTCTTCTTTGTAGTTTGTTAATGTGCAAATTGTAAATATTACATAATACCAAATAATCAACATTTTATGTACTTTAAATAATCAATTGTGCTTTAAGTAGAAATATAATTATTTTCTAGTTAAAACTGATTTTTGTCTTTATATTGAAATTAGTTTTTAAAGGAGCTAACACCCTGCAGTTAAATGAGATATTTTAGCATTTCATTCTTATTCTAATTCTAATTATTATTCTAATGTTGATTCTTATATAAATCTTCAGAGTTTATCCTAATGATGCAACAATAATTTTACTAATTTACCTCCATCCTAGGTTCAATTAAAAATATAGTCATCTCTGGTCTATTTATACAATGGAATACTACTCAGCCACAAAAAATGACAACATAATGCCATTTGCAGCAACATGGATGCTCCTGGAGAATGTCATTCTAAGTGAAGTAAGCCAGAAAGGGAAAGAAAAATACCATATGAGATCGTTCATATGTGGAATCTAAAAAACAAAAACAAAAACAAACAAACAAAAACAAAGCATAAATGCAGGACAGAAATAGACTCATAGAGAACACAGACTTGTGGCTGCCAGGGGGCCAGAGGGCGGGAAGGGATAGACTGAGATTTCAAAATTGCAGAATAGATAAACAAGATTATACTGTATAGCACAGGGAAATATGCAGAAAATGTTATGGTAGCTCACAGAGAAAAAAATGCAACAAGGAGTGTGTATATGTCCATGTATGACTGAAAAATTGTGCTGAATACTGGAATTTGACACAACACTGTAAAATGATTATAAATCAATAAAAAAATGTTAAAAAAAAATACAGCCATCTCATATTAGCCAAGGTTGTGGGATCTAGATTATCTACAGATGTGTTTTTCTTTACCGGGACAGGGGAGTTCCAACTGCATTTATTTATAAACTGCTCTGGCTGAGTCCTTGGCCATTAGGTCAATAGTTTTACTTCTTACGTAGGATTTGCTGCCTTTTATATAAAGTTCATTTTCATATTTCAAAGTCCAATATTTTACATCAAAATGTTTGGTTTTTCAGTCTTACATGGCCCAAAATACCTAATCTGTGGCACAGTCAATATGGTATGCAGGCCTAGTTTGCTGGTGTAATTGGAAATGTATGTATGTCTTATCAGTATGTCATAATTACCAGGGTCGTCTGGAGGTTTTATATACATGGAGATGAAGAATACAGCCTGCACGGTTAGTGCCTTTCATTAGGCCACTTGGCTAACTCATCACTTTGGAAAATGCAGTTAATCATCTTCCCCAAAGTGGTTACTGAGTATGAATATCGATGCTACCTCCTCCGCTGTTCCCTCCCCCAACAATGAAAACTCCTCACCTTCTCACCATGATTCCTATCCTAGGAAACACTTAGTGATAACCTGTAAAACTTATTTCTATGCTAGTATCATTATGGATCCCAGCCAGTTGCTGTTTTATGCATTTGATGTCATACATTTCATCTGAGGTAATGCATAATCCCAAATGATGATACTATGGATGAGAGTTTTAGGTAGAAGAAGAAAATATTTGAGGGCAGGAAGGATTTTGTACCTGAGATCATCCATGATAATAATCACCTATTGTATGTAAATGTAATCAAAGTGATAATCATTATTTATGAGAAAAAGCTAAACAGAAAAAATATTCTCTAGTTGTAGGCTTATTCTCTATTTTCTTCATTTTGAATTAAGTTTTATGTCAGGAAATTGATTGACTAGGTTTGACTTTGTTTTTGTCTTAACTGAGAAATGTTGTGATTAGTTTTAAAAGACCATAAATTTATATTGTTGCCAAATGGTATGCTTATTCAAATTCTCCAGAAGTTTTTTCTTGTTTTTTTTTTTAATGGTAATTATAGTTTCCATGTCTTAAGTATATATTATGTGTCTGGCACTGTGGATAGACTAATTTTTCAGACAACCTCATGAGAAAAGTATTTACCATTCCCACATAGGGATAAGAAAACCAAAGGTAAGAGAGGTTAAGTAATGTGATAAAGGTCATTTAGCTAATAAGAGTCAAAGACAGTATTTGAAGGCAGGCATGTTTGAGTTCAAAGTTGGTATGTTTTCCATTATCTTTTTCTACCTCTGTCTGGCAGTTTAATCCAAAGAGAGATTAGAAGGGGGATATGAAGAAGAGTGTTTTAGCTTTTGGGGATGTTTAGAGGCTGGAGTAAAACACACACACATACACACACACTCACACACCTATCACAAATATTCTTTAAATGTTGTATTAAAATATATGCATATATTTTCTGTGTATGTGTGTCTGTGTATATATGTGCATATACATTATATATTTATTAACTGTTAAGTTTTTGCATGTTGATGAATACTTTGAATCAAACATTAAAATATTTATAGCTGAGTTCAGGTATTTACTTGATGATACACTGTTTTGCTTGCACAAAACTAAATTTCTCACAATGCTGCAAGAGTGCTTTATGTTTCACTAGTCTCAAAAAAACTGATTTTTTCAATGAAAGTGTTACAAAATTTGAGTACATGTTATGATCATAGATCTGTCTGATACTCAGGAATCTTTTTCAGTTTCTCACTTTCTTCTCTGGTATAACAAGATTCCATAAAATGCATATGCTCACAAAGTGTTGATTAGATCAAGTTGGGGGAAGTGAGTAACACCTTGGAAGACAGTACCATATTAGAAATCAAAGTAGCTTCAAAAATTTGGAAAAGTAGCCATAAACAAACAGGATAAAATAGTGTTTGCTGATAAAGAAGCAAAAACAAGAAAATAAACTGGAAATTGCATATGATTTGTTACTTACGCCTTTCAGTAGGAAAAAAAACCATCAAAAAATAAAAAAACAAACCTCAAGATGCTACTTTGATCATGTGCACAGACCCTTTAGATATTCACAAGGGCATTTGGAGTGGCGCTGAAGTGGGCTATCCTTGCATTCTGTTACTTTGTCAGTGCCCACCTCTTGGTGGTGACTGTACTGGCACCAACACAAGACTGCTCACTATGCAAAGTCTTGTGAGGTCACAGTGCTGCAGAATTTCATAACTTCTCTCCATATTTGCAAGTGGAGTTTGAAATGATTCTTCCATGATTCTTTGATGGTTGAAATAAAAGCAGGCAAACAGAAAGCTCTCTTTTGCCATTGTATAAATGATAATAATTTTATTAACAATGCTAATAGAAGCTAAACATTTATTGAATGCTTAATAGGTCCTGTTGTCTTTTAGGCACTAGCTTATTTATGCCATTGAAAAAACTTTATGATGCTAGCACAGTTTCACAAAAGTAAAATGACCACCTCAGCAAACTTCAGCTGAGGTTTTAAAGAGTAAGTACTTTACTAATGTCATGATCTGGTAGGTGTTGGAGTCAGGATAAAATACAGGCATGCTTTGGCTACAGCACCTACATCTTGAACCTGTCCTCCTGCCATTGGCTTCTCTGGCGGCTTCTCGAATCCATTCTTTCTTTGACAGAAGGATTCAGGTTATCTGACTTTCTTCAGTTGGTGTCTTTTGGACTTTGAGGCTTTCTGATGTTCTCAAGTGATTTCTCTTCAGTGCCTTTCACTGGCCAACCCAGTTCTTCCTCTTACATTCTGCCTTCCACTAATGACTTTCTCTGATTGGAGCACCTTCCCAAAGTTGGAGGAGAGCTTTGCCTACCCTCCTTAAACTGAACATTTTTACCTTCCCCTCAGGACTGAGGAGAGAAGTTGTCTCTTCTGCCTTGGGATTTTCCCTCCTTTTCACTTGTTTTTCATTTTTATTAAAAACAAGCTGTTTATTGGAGACAAGAGTACCTTAAACCAAAGCATTTTATTTTTATTTATTTTTAAATATATTTTTATTGAAGTATAGTCAGTTTACAATGCTGTGTCAATTTCTGATGTACAGCACAATGCTTCATTCATATAGGAATATATATATATTAATTTTCATATTCTTTTTCACCATAAGTTACTATAAGATATTGAATATAGTTCCCTGTGCTATACAGTATAAACTTGTTTATCTATATCTATATCTATCTATCTATCTATATATCTATCTATATATATATATGTTAGTATCTGCAGATCTTGAATTTATACCTTCCTACTCCATTTCCCCACTGGTAACCATAAGTTTGTTTTCCATGTCTGTGAGTCTGTTCCTGTTTTATAAATAAGTTCATTTGTCTTTTTGCTTGTGTGTGTGTGTGTGTGTGTGTGTGTGTGTTTAAGACTTTAAATGATTCTCCAATATCAAGCCTTTAGCTCCTCTTATGAACTGAGGTTGCACTGAAGACAAACAAGGGGTTTTTCCAATCCTTCCCCTTAATCATCTTTGTGAAACTTCCCTTATGATCAGAAACTTCCCTTATGATACTGGCGTCACATTTTTCCTCTTCAACCCCACCCAACCTCAAACAAACCTTCCTCTGGAATATTGAGAAAATTCAAATGGTGAGAGTAGCTAATAAACCTCTGATAGCTTATAAATCCTTATCCTTACTTTTTCAGTTGGGCCTCTCCAGAGCAAGCATTCCTTCCTATTGGTCAGTTCTTCTCTTGTAAATTTTCTGGGACTAAGACTTTTCAGGAAAATAACATGCTACCATCTCTTTTCTTCAAAATGGGGAGATCATCCCTAAAATTGATTCAGTTCCTTGAGCCAAACTCCTCAACCCTATTAGCAGTTTTTGTCCCTAAGAGAAACTTGGAAAGTAACACAAACTTAAATTTCACAGAAGTCCCTAAGGAATTCTGGGCAAAGTCCACAACCAACATTGGGCAGATTCATTCAGTTCCCTCAATAAACATTCAAATTGACCCTGGTAATTATCTTCCTAACCTTAAATAGTATCCTTTAAATCCTGAGGCTTTAGCAGGAATAAAACCAATCATAGAGGAATTTAAGATATAAGGCCTCACAATCCCTTGCCCCAGTCCTTATAGTACACCCATGTTTCCTACAAATTAACCCCACAGAAGTGGATGGTAATCTGTCCAAGATCTGAGGGCAGTTAAGAACATTTTCACTCCTTGTCATCTAGTAATCACTAATCCTCACTTTTTTTTAATGGCAACACCTACAGATAATACAATTTTCATCGTAATAGACCTCTTCACCACCCTCTACAGCCTTCCTGTGAATCCCCAAAGCCAATTTCTATTTGCTTTCACATGGGAAGGACAACAGCATACCTGGACTATCATGCCGCAAGGCTATACAGAAAGCCCTCTCTACTTTTGACAGATCCTAACTAAGAGCAGATTTAGCAGATGTTGTTTTCCCACAATGGTCCTTCTCTTAAAATATGTTGAGGAACTTTTTCTTTCTCTTCTAAGGAAGCAGGTAAGCAAGGTAGCATCCATCTCCTCAAGCTGTCCCTAAAGATAAATTACAACTTGTTTGCATGCAGGTCAAATACTTAAGACACTTAGTCTCAGATCAGGAACTCCTTTTAGACCTTCATAGGATTCAAAGTGTCTTAAATTTTTGACAGCCACAGCTCAAAAGACAACTTGAGGGTTTGGGGGTCTGAACAGGTACTGTAAGAACTGGACACCTAACATTTCCTTAATTGTCCAGCCTCTTTATACATTGCTCAGAGCTGAACGACCACGTCCTTTAGATTGGGAAGAAAATGCCTTTATGGATTTCCGGAACCTAAAGAGTAGACTTCTCAGTCCCTCTGTTTTAGACATTTTGATTACCAGCTTTCCTTTTTCCTCTTTGTGTGTGAAAGGAAGGGGAATGCCTTTGGAGTGCTGACTCAAAGGCATGGAGGTCAACACTGACACCTTGGCTGTTACACTCAACAAGTAGACACGTAGCCAGAGGACTTTCTTCATGCATGAGAACTATTTCAGCAGCAACAGCCCTTATAAAGTCAACTGAGAAGATAGTTTTGGGCTCTCCACTCATCATCTCCATTTCCCATGCAGTAGAAACCTTGCTTAATTCTCATTATATTCCACACCTTCCTGGACACCATCTTGCCTCAGGTGAAATATTGTTACTAACTTTTCCTCACATAACCTTTTCCTGCTGCAACAACCTCAACCCTACAAGCTTTATCCCTTTACTTACTGACAAAACACCTCATGACTCTTTGAACCTGCCTGATTTGTTATTAATCCCTAGAGCTGATTTTCAAGAAATCCCTATTGCTAATGCTGAGATTTCATGGCTTATTGATGATGGCTCTTATTTGAAAAATGATGGATAATATTTTTCTCTGTGTGCAATCACCTCCTCCTTTCAAATGATTGAGGCAGTGCCACTGTTTACCATTATTTCAGCACAACAGGCAGAACTAGGATTTATACCCCAGCAGAAGGCAAAACAGTGAATATCTATATTACTGAGTCCAAACTCGTTCTACTCATCACACAACAGGCCAATAAATGGGGAGACGAGGTGTTGGGGCAAGGAATAACAACTTTATTTGGAAAACTAGCAGACTGAGAAGATGGCAGACCAATGTCCTAGAGAACCATCTTACTCAAGTCAGAATTCAGGCTTCTTTTGTACTAAAAAGGGGTGGGGGTGAGCTTGGTTGTTGTAAACTTCTTGGTGTAGGAATTCTTTGTTCTTGTAGCTGTCCATGTGGGTCAGGTCATGGTACCTCTGTAAAACCTCTAACAAACCAAATATTGTTTTCTATTCTGCAACTTGCTATCTTTATATAAGTGCAAAAGTGTTAATATCCTTAAAGGTCAGAAACTTGAGACTAGGCTCTCTTATTCAGGCTAAAAGCTACATTCTTTTACAAAAGGTGCAGAGCTAGCAAGACAGCCTAGAAAACAGGGCACAGGGTTAAAGCCAAAGGAAAAAAATCTAATATGGAGTCAGATTTATTCTTTTCTATTACAGCTATACAGAGAATTGAAATGCCTTTGGGATAGTCCATGAATTTGGTATGCTTTGGAAACAAAGAGGATTATTGACCTTGGGACAAAACCAGATTAGGAATGGAAACTGGGTCAACAAGTTGTTGGAGTCAATCCAACTTCTGTATGACCTAGCCATCATTAAGGTCCCTGAACATTCAAAATTAAATGTGTATGAAACCAAAGGAAATAATTTGGCTGATCAGGCTGCAAGGGCAATTGCCTTATGAGCCACCCAATGTGAAACTGAAAATTTATGGCAAATTTTGACTATGTTTTGAAAAAGAAGCTAATGAAAATGACAAAATATGCCCAATCTATCTAAGGCATTACATAAAAAAGTCTTTATAGGGTGGATAGCAGTTGTATTTTTAGCCTATTAACTAATTTATGGTATGGCCCAAATAGAAGACTCATCTTGCCAGAGTCCATGAAAAGACTTCTGATGGAAATGGCCTGTCGGATGACCACTGGGCAGCAGATAAACTTGGAAGTTTCATGGAACAGTACTGGTGGGGAAATATTTCTAAGGCCACAATGGAGGCACAATGAACTAGTGCTGTATGTCCTAAATTCAACCCATGGAAAACTATCTAAACTGTCCCTGGACATTTTGATGTGCTTAAAGGGCCTACTGAGATGTGTCAAATGAATTTTATTCAGTTTCCTCTTTCTAAAGGCTGTAAATTTGTTTTTGCTACGGTCTGCATGTTTGTTTGTTTTCTCATTGGATTGAAGCATTCCCTTGTTAGTGGGCTACTGCTTCAGCTGTTGCAAAATTATTGAAAATATTGTTAGAAAGATTATAGCCACCTGGGTGTGCCCTCAGAACTTCATAGTGACTGGGGAATACATTTTACTGGTAACGTTGTGAAACAGGTCTGTGATGTTTGGCCTATTCTACAGCATTTTCATTGTGATTTTCACCCACAGTCTTCTGGACTGGTGGAAAGAACAAATGGCATCATTAAGACTCAACTGGCAACATTTACCAAGAACTTGAAAGTGGCTTGGCCTAAGGCACTTTCCCTGGTCCCTTTGAATCTGAGAGCTATCTCCTTCGGGAAACACAAGCTGTCACCATTTAAACTATTACTGGCCAGCCTATGCATTTGACTCTCTCTGTTCTTCAACTGATTAAAAAGACATGTTTTAATATTGCAAAGGACTAATCAGAGACCCAGATTAAAAAAAAAAAGACACTGGTAGAATAGTGTTTCCACAGTGCACTCCTGGGAGATAAAGACAATAATCCTTACAATCTACAACCAGATATTTTGTCTTCAAAAATATTTTTTACAAACTAGATGGAAAGGACCATATCAGGTCCTCTTAACTAACCCTTGTGCTGCAAAGCGCAAAGGTGTTGATTCTTAGATTCATGGTTCTCACTTATAGACGTCTCCGAGGTCCAATTGGATTTCTAAACTGATTGGAGAATTAAAATGAAAATGAAAATTAACTGGGTACCAAAGCAGACAACATCTGATTCTGGCAGATTTCCCAAGATTCAGGACCAGGTCAGTGCATACAAACACACTGTTCTAACCTCATTACTGATCCATTTCGTAAAAGGTCTGCTCTCTCACATTCATGAATTTACTAAGTTTGGTTATACTATTTCAACATTCTTGTTAAGAAAGGCCCACTCAATTGGCAGGTGGTTTCAGAATATCAGTTACTGACTTCCTTTATTATGTCTAATATGGTGACTAGTCAGCATTTTGATGGCATTTGCTCAATATTAGCTGAAGTTTTTACTTTCTGTGAGGTTGTTTTTGGCAAATAAGAGATAATATTCTAGTGAACTATTCCCATATCATAGCAACTGAAGGAAATCTCTCCAAGCACTGAGTACGTCTCCAAAGATCACAGTCATCCAGACCTGGAGACCCTCTATTTACACACATCACCGATTTCTGCTTGGCTCCCCAAGCTATGGTAGATTTTAAGCATTTGACCCTTAAAACTGCCTACAGAGTGAAAATAGTTTATCTGGTATCTCCACCTTGTTTTCAGTTGACACCACCACAAAGTATTCTTCCAAAGCCCTCTTCCTCTAACATTCTAACCACCTGGACCTTCTGGCTTTTCCTTTGCTTCTGGCATCAAGCAAACAGCTGAGCAAAATTTGTATGAAATGTGATTTCACCTGTCTGGGTCACACCAGGGCCACATGGTTGTCAGTTGGCCCCTTAATGATCTGTAATGGCCACACTGACCCTTAGCTAGATTATATTCTGAAGTTCATACCTGTCAATGAAAACATGAAAAAACACACTATTGATGGTGTAGTATTTGCCTTTCCAGATGCACGTTTGTATGTGATTGCAAGGGAGAACCTACAGTCTTATGAATGTCTAGACAGCAGGCATATGACAGGACAATGCCTTATGGGATACCATTTCAAGTTCTTGTTAGAGAAAAACAGTCTGGCCGCAATCTCATAGGCCTAGGTGAAACTTGGCAGCCCCCTTTTTATATCCTATCTACTTTCCATTGAGTACCATTGCCAAAGTATTTGTTCCCTGGATTGATTCAGTCCATAATGGCTCATTGGATAAATTATTTATCCCTAACCATAGCAAAATTAATAAATTCTACCACTTGAGACTTGGCTCAACAAAAACTATCCCTGGGTTCCCTAGAAAGGGTTGTATTAGATGATCAAATAGTGCTAGATAATCTCCTTGTAGAACAGGGTGCCATCTATGCTGTACCCAACATGTCCTGCTGTACCTGGGTCAACACTTCTGGTGAAGTTGAATTGGAACTCAAAAAAACAGCACAAGACTCCTCTGGTCCAATGTCTTTAAATGGCACTCTCTGGTTCCCTAGCAATGTTTTCAGCTGGCTTTCTTCAGGTGTAGGTGCTTGAAGAAGATCAGAAATTCAAATATTGTTTGTGATTGTTATTACATTTTTCTATGTGTCATGTATTTCAACTTCTTAGGCTACTCTTCATACAGATCTACTCCAAAACTACAAACACCACAATTATGGTTGCTTCATGGATTTAAGTACTATATAAGGGGTTTTCACCTGAAACTTCAGCTAATTTGATAAAATTCCTGGATAAGGAAACTGCCTAAGAGTTATTTCCAGAGTGCCTTCCTGTGGCTTAAACGTGGCCTAACCCTTATGACACTGACTCCTTGAAATTACCTTCAGAGATTAAAAAATGCCCCTAATGTGGGACATGGATTTTTGGGACAGATCCTTTCCAGCAATGTGATACAAAGCAAATCTACAACTTGATCAGAATACTTTCTAAGAAAACTCTTGATCAAAAGGAAGAAATGTGAAATATGAAATAAAATGGAGTCACTTTTATCAAAGAGGTTTAAAGGGGAATGACATGCCATTAAAATGGTGAACATTATATGCATCCTCAGTAGGTGGAACCATGAACTTTTGAATGGGGACAAACCACAAATATTACAAGGATTCTGCAAGAACACTTGCAACTTGTCACCATAGTAAGGGACTTCTACATCCCTCTAGAGATTGCCTTTGTATGTTTATCCAAGACTATCTTCTGCCTTCAACTCCAAGTAAAATTATTGGTAATGCAATACCAATAATTTGCCTTTAAAAACCCTGAATTTTACTTTGCCTGTTTGAGATGCTACTCGAATCTGTATGCCTTGAATTACAATTCTTTAATCCTAACTAAATGCTCTGCTTGATTATTGCCTACTAGGTTTATTTAGGTTGACACAGCTATTGATTCTGTCTCCTTCCTCCTTCTCCACCTTCGTCTAGACCACTAGTCCTATTTATAACAGTCTGCTAATAAGTCTCATTTTTCCCATAGCTAAAGAAAACTTTTTGAAAAAATCAAACTTGCACAAGTAAATTTTCTTGCTTAAAACTTTAGTGACTTTTCATTGCTTTTAGGTTAAAGTCAATGTGTACATAAAATGAACTGCAGCCTTCGTGAGATTTCATGTATTTCTGCATCTTTGGCTTTACCTTTGTTTCTACATCAATCCTCCTTTTTTTTTGTTCTGGCTCCATTGGTCTTCTTTCAATTTCTTGAACATATATATTTTTTAAATTATGTCATTTTCCAGGCCCCTCAAACGTGCATTCTGTCTAAAACATTTGCTGGCCACCCTACTCCTCTTACCTTTGTATTCATATTCAATGCCCAGGTCTCAATTGAAATGTCACTTGCCCCAAGAAGGTCTACATGATACCCATAGCTCGTATCATGTTTGCATTTCTATCCATTCAAAAATATCTATTAACTACCACCTATGTTCTAGGTGTTGTTAATTTTTTAAAATGACTGTCATAAGGACACCAGCCAAATGAGGAAAGGTCACAGAAACCAGAATATTTTACCCATAAGACATGCCAAATAAGTATTTGTAGGATGGATATTTAGGTTACCGAGAAGTTGACCAATCTGAGAAGGGAAATGTAAGCAATCCAGGCAGAGACGTTAGTGTGAGTAAATAACGAACAGCTATGTAATTAAGAGTGTAGAACTGACTGTGCGGTTTACTATGATAGCAGTATGATGTCCTTATTAGATAACGATGTAAGTATAACAGATATACCACATGCTTATCAAATATATCGGTTAAAATAAGAAAATTGGGGCTGTAGGTACAAAGTTATCTGAAAATAAGGATCAGCCCATTTGTTTGATTTTTTTCAGTAAACTTTGAAGAAGTATTTAATTTGATGGGAATTATCCAGCAGAGAGCTATAAATTAAGAGTACAAGAAGAGGAGAGATTTACCTCACAGAGAAATCACAATTGCAGCAGGCAGGGATGGAAGTTAGAAACTGGATAGGAAGACTGTTGGCCAGAAACAAAAGAAGGAAATCTTTCTTTGTGAAACTGGAGGGAAGTGAAGGATTTTCTTGTTATTTCTATTGACTGGTTGGAAATAAAGAAACAGAAAATATGTTCCTGAGAAAATATGTTTATGTAGAAAACGTTGTATGCTGAACATGAGAAGGGAAAACATATGAAGGATAAAGGTCTGGAATAGCCAAGGAAGGAAATGGAAGGGAAAATGAGCAAGAAACACAAGGAAAGCAACAGTAGAGCCGCACTGAATATTGGATTGAGGCTGGGAATCAAACTCAAGTGTTAGAGAGAATCAAGGAAATAGACAATTACAAACAATTCTCATCTCATCACTTTTGTAATTGGCAAGGTTTTTTACACTCTTCTGTGATCTATTTTAGGCATCTGTGCAAACGGAACTATACAAATGCTTTCATGGAGGTGTGAGCTAAATTAAAACTTACAAATGCATGATTGAAAGAGAGAGTTCATGTGAAAAATACAATGTAGACCTTACCTATTTTAATTTCTAAAAAGTAGCAGAAAGTACTGTATAAAAATACTATATGATAATGCATCTGATGGTCAGAACTCTATAAGTCATTTAAACATAAGCCATAGTTTTCTTTCAGCACATCTTAATTTTTGACATCAGTATTTTCTGAAAGCTGGGTGTGTGTTTTAAAGAAAATGAAATTTGTTTTACTCATAGTTGGGAGATTTGGATGTTATATATGATTGACACAGAAAAAAAATCATGTTGAATAATTTTATGGTAGATATGCCCAAGGCAATTCAGATGAGAGCATTAATAACAATGCAAGCAAGAGAAATTCCTTATTGAAACTTTGTTAAATGGAAATATAATTCACTAAGGATTATGTCATTATAAAAATCCATCATGCCAATGGGGATTTCTATGGACTTGCTTACTAAATTTTACATGACTTTTATGTTCTGAAATTGCATAAAGTTAAACTTATTTGTGCCCTTAAATGTTACATATTTTTATGAAGCCCCAAAATAACTAAGATAAAATCTATAACCATATTGAATTCTTCTGATATTTTAACATTTTATAGAAAAAAATAAATAAAATTGTATTCAAAGTTCTTTTCCAAGCCCTTTTTTGATGACAAATGAACACATTTACATTAGGGCATTTGGAAAATAAATGCAATACCTTGATTTTAATTGTAGTTTCTCTTAAATGTCACCATGTATGTTTTTCCATGGTTGGCATATTACTAAATGTAGCAAATATAAATTTTACATTATAGATGCATGTGAAATAATTGTATATGTCTTTATTTCCTTTTAATAGATTTTTACTTCTAACTCTAGCCTGTATTCTGACTGATGGTAGAAATATAATGTAGTTATTTCAGGTTTTCACTTCCCTCTTAGGTTTTTGCTTTCTCAGTAAGCTAGCAGCTCACTTCCTTTGGCCATCCAGACTATTCAGACATTGGTGGAAGTGTGTGAGTATGTCTATGACCTCCCTTGAAAATTGTTAAGACCTTACCCATTCTATCTCAGGTCTTGTTTCACCAGAGAAGAGACAGTCCTTTATGTTTGCAATATCTCAATCATACCCATGCCATTTTAAGCTGCATGGCAAAAAAAATTCATTGCTTCTCAATCCTAATTTAAGCAATTTTCCATGAGATGGTCCCAAATACATACAAGGTCATACTCTAGTAAGCCCTGTCTACTGTACTTTGCTTTGTTATGGTGACATGGAGATACTGCTAGTATTGACGCCCTCTTTCAATTCCAGATGGAACACACTATATACACAACATACCCTCAGGTATGCGTCCCCCTAGTGTTCTAGATGGAATAGCCAGAATGTCTTTGCTTTCTTCTACCACTCCAGGGCTCCTTCTCCCCCAGCTCAGAAAAAGTTGATCAAGTCTGAAATGAGAAACTTGAGTTTTTTCAATAGTTACTATCGAATGCATGAAATTTACATTTGGCTTTCTCCAAATGTTAGCTATTTTCAGTTTCAAAATACTCATGGTAGCAATTCAAAAACCTCAGTTTTCAAAAATTGTGACCCTTCTGTGTCCATAAGATTATTTTATGTTATTTTTTGAGGCATCAAATGCATTTAATTCAATGAAAGAATAAACCTCCACTGTCTGAGTCAGGGATCTAATAGGAACAATAAATAGATCCTTGATATCTAGGCTAGAATATTTGGAGGGCAAGCCTGAGAGTCATGAGCTCCTCAAATCATCTGAGTTTTCCAAACCAGCAGAAGCAGTTGTTTTACCTGGAGTGAGCAGAGTAGCTGCCCTTCTCCCAAAGGCATGACCTCACAGGAGAGTTTTGTTCTCCTGAGTCTGCCTTTCTACTCCTTAGCTGGTAACCAGAGTAAGGTCTTTGTAGAACCAGAGCTCTGAGAGGGAATAACTTGCATGTTAAAGGGGTTTCAGGACCTAGCCAATATGCATTGTCAGCAACACTGTAACAAGAATTTACAGCTTGATAGAAGAAGTTTTATAAATGTGTGAGCACACAAACATAATTCGCAATTTAAAGTTCTGGCATGTGGAGCTAGATTGGCCTCATATTTTCTTGGATGTTTCGCTGAAACCTGAGCAACAACAACCTCAGTGAATTAGGATCCAAACATTCTTGGCAGCTCATAGAATGTGTAAAAAGTCTCAAAAACATGAGACTATTAGAACTGATATCTGATGCAAGAACCAAAGGTGCACCATAGAAGTATGTTCTCTGTGAGGTTTCAAACTATATCACTTGAGAAATCTAACATGGAGTGTCTTAAAGGAGGGAGTGATGGATTTTTAAGAAGCTCAGTGGTAACTGACCTTTGTAAGCTAGATTTGCCCGTACGTAATATAGATGCGGAAAACAGGGAAACAGAATAAAACAAAACAAAAAACTCCCTATCATCCTCATCACTTAATGAGACAGGAGGAAAGGGGGCAGGGCACAGCCACTGAAGGAATGACACAGCAATGGAGGACAGGACAAACTGGTTAGAACCAAGATGGCAGAAGGCTTGACTTCCAATAGACCTTGAGCCGCATGGCACACCCACAGGCTCCATGACAGTGCTTAGGCTGACCATAAAAGGTCAAAAAGTGGGTGGGGGCTGGATTTCCGGAAATTCCCACCCCCTCCCCAAAGTAGTTGGATAATCTTCCTACTCATTAGCGTATGAAATTACTGAGCCCATAAAACCTAACAATTCTGTGCCTCGCGGTCACTCTCTCTTGCCTTCTAAGGCAGCCTATGCTCTGTCTGTGGAGTGTGTATCTCTTGAAATGAACTTGCTTTCACTTTACTACACCTTGCTCTTTAATTCTTTCCTGTGCGAGGTCAGAACCTATTCTCCAACAACACCTTTTAACCATCAGAAACAATGTGGATATAATTTTAGTAATATGTATTAAGACCACAATGATAATTAGTATCTTTATTCCCAGGGGTCTGTGGCAGTAGCTAATAAATTATGGTAGAACTCAAGTTAAGAAGGACAGCCAAGTAAGTCGGTACTCAACTTGTCTGATAAAAAATGCTGGTTGATGGTGAGTACAGGCTGATCTCAGCATTCACAATGGACAATTGAAACTCCTCACTTGGTTCTTGTATCTAAATGAGTACACTGTCCTTGAGTAAAAAAGCTGTAAATTTAGAAAGTAACCTGAGGCTTAAAGTAAGGCCAGGGTAAGTTTTCACCAGCTGAAAGAAAATGTCCAGATTATTTCCTAACAGAAATAGGTCTGAACTGACACTGGAACCAGGCAGCCAATATGCCTTCATGCTTTTTCATTAAGATTGAGGGGCTTAGTAGGTCAGGCAACACCCTGAGTATTGCCCTAAATTCAAATGCCTCTACAGTTATTTCCTTAGTCCTCAATTATCTAATTGGGTTAGACACGTTCAACAACTAGAAGAATCTTCACACTGTTTCCCCGACCTATAGAGTAACGTTGTGATCATAGGAAGGGCCAAGTGTATGCCCTTGAAATTGCAACATCTTACCAAGATAATAATTTAGAATGAACACCATACATTTGGAGGGATTACAGAGATTAATGCCACTCTTAAAGATTTAAGGAGTGGTACTTAGTATATTTCTGTCAATTTTCCCATTTTATACCTAGTAAAAACTAGTTGGATCTTAGTGGATGGTGATGAACTACTGTGAGCTTCCCCAGGTTGCAACACCAGTAATAGCCGTCCTTCTGTATTAAGTGTATTCACTGGTGAAACAACATATTGGAATATAACTATTGATCTGGTAAAAATGTTCTTTTCAATCCCTAATAGTGGGAAGTTGAAAAAAAAAAAAGTTCACCTTCACAAAGCAAGACCAGCAGGATGCCTTCAATATTTGGTCCCGGAGCGATGTCATCTCTTCTATCAGTATAATCTAGTCAGCTGAGACCTTGACTGTCTTGACATCCCACCAATATCAAGCTGTTCTATTATCCTAATTGCAACATGCTAATTTAACCTAGTGAGCACAAAATGTCAGGTACACTAGATGCCCTGGTGGGACACAGCTCTGCCAGAGAACTGGAAACAAGCCCCAGCAATTTCCAGGAATTAGGGATCTGCAACCTGGGTATATGTTCTATTGGGATAAGGAGTCTGAGATACACCAGAACATTCTGTCTAAGGTAAATGGAAAGTCATTACACCCTGTACCTCTCAACACTAAAAAGGAATCCCAATATTTGGGAGGATATAATATACTTGGAGATACTGCCCCAAGCCATTGATCAGTGACTTAGAAGACTGGTCATTTCAAATGACAGCAAATGAGAATTTTATACTAAGTTCAGGCTACAATACGAGCTCCTATCTCATAGGTCTTATGATTCATCTTATGACCTACTAACATCCAAAGATGCTGAAGGTATCAGTAGTGAATAAATGTGCTATGTGCAGGTACTTCCTAGCAAGTCCCAACAGGGGAGGTGCAATGCAGATCCATATAGAGTTCTAGAATAAGTTTTTGTTTTCTGTGGAATATATATATTTTTTCCATTTGAAAAATTACTCTTGAGGGGAGGGTGTAGCTCGGTGGTAGAGTGCATGCTTATCATGCATGAGTTCTTGGGTTCAATCCCCAGGACATCTGTTAAAAACAAACAAACAAACAAACTGATTATCTTCCCTCACAAGAAAAAAGAAATTAAAATTCATTTTTAAATTAAAAAAATTACTCTTGGTCTATTTCAACCTCTGCTGAGCCCATCTACTGAATTTTTCTTTTTAGTATCTGTATATTTAAACTCTAGAATTTCTTTTTTTTTAACTTTTTAATTTTTTTATTTATTTACTTTCTCTCTCTCTCTCTTTCATTTTGTTTTGTTTTGTTTTGTTTTATGAAGGGGAGGTAATTAGGTTTGTTTGTTTTTGGAGGAGGTACTGGGGACTGATTTCTTTTTTTAAGCTTCTAATTTTCTATTGAGATTAACTATTTCCTGATTCATCATTTATTCTTTAATTCCTTGAACAGAGTTTAATTTGGGAGGGGAAAATATTACAATAGATGATTTGAAGCTTTTGTCTGCCAAGTCCAATATCTGGGCCTACTTAAAATCAGTTCCTATGGGCTGTCTTTTTTTTTTTCCTTTAATGAGTATGGATGACACATTCTTATTTCTTTGTGTATCTTTTGATATTTTGTCAAAAATATGATAGAACATTCTAGATTCCAAACTTCCCCTTTAGGGTTTTGTGGCTATTACTTCATCTTTTGTAATTTGCCTAGATATTAATTGTAAAATTTGTCTCCCCTATGGTGTATGGCTGGTGCTGATTTTGTTTAGAATTTGTTATTCTTTTCTTTTTAAAATATTATTATTATTATTATTTTGTAAACTTTACCCTTGGCTTCCTAGGGGTTGTCCCAGTTTCTGCAATGCTTAGTGACCTGCCAATAATTTGAACATTGTATGTTCTTAGGAATCTCATACCTTCAACCCTCTGCTGATTGGGCAAAAGGTCTGCAAACCTCAGCTACTCTCACTTGAATTTTTTTTATGAATGAATATTTCACAACTGAATGTTTATCTTTTATCGATTTCTAGAGCCCCCACATGGCTACTTCAGACAATCTTGTCCACTTTTACACTTGACGTTTTGGGAGAAGATTTACTGGTACCTGGATTCTGCCATAGCCAGAAATCACAGGTCTTCATTGACTTTTTCTTTTCACTGTGTTGAGGAATCAAGAAATCTTAACTGTTAAATGGAGAAAAAAAAGGGAGTTTATTTCTCAAATAAAACACAGGTTTTGAGATTCTTACACCTAATGTGGATAGGAAAAATACAAGCAGATAAATACCATTTCAACTCACTAACGGCTTTATTTCATCTGCATTGCTGTAATTTTACTGGATGCACCCAACACAAATCTGCTTATTAAGTTTCCTCAAAAACAATTTTCTAGTCTTGAACCCATTAAGTGCTCAGCAATGAGATTGTTGGAACAACAGCATTCTGGACTACTCATCGTTTCAATTCACAGGAGAAATAAGGTGAACAGGAAGACATAAGGTGAGGTCTATGGAATCAGATCAAATCTGGTGATTGCTCATAGTCATGGTGAAGGAAGTGGTCAACTAAAATGTAAAAAAAAGCAGAAGGGTAAGACAGACAGTGATACAGATGCAAGGAGAAGTGAATTGCTCAGATCCATGTTTATGGAAACTTGTTTCTTGAAATGCTGTTTACTAAGTAATGTAAATTAAGTTCCCACAGTTTTAATTGGTCTTAATGTCAGTCTCTTGTTGGACATTTGCAACCATAACCATAGAGTAGATTAGGCACAATTGTGACACATTGGAGTAAGTTTGCATTTTCCAGGGAATCTAGCTAAGAGCCAAATTTATGAAAGTTTCATTGGTATATGTCTGTTTACATATAATACATATATATAACTGTAACTTATACCTTACCACTTCAAAATTTTAGTATTGCATATAAAATACTAAACTATAAAAGCCATAAGTACCCATTCATTTGAGCTCATAACAGTTATCTGAAGGTTAACCCACTTACATAAAAATCGCCCAATTTAATGTAGTATAACATGTGTCACACTGAAATAAGATATGTTATGTAGTTTCAGAGTTTAGGAAAAAGCACAAGCATCAAGCAAACTTTGTTCCAAACAGGGCATAAAATGAATCACATTTGATAAGGCAAATCCAGGTGATACCTACTAATAAAATTTCAGACGTAGTGCTATGGTAATTATATGAGAAACTTCTACAGTTGTTATGAAATTTTAGGATTATGTCAAAAGCATTGTTGCCATTTATCTTGGTTTCCAGGGACGCAGCACAGAACTTGACAGAGCCTCCTCTTTTTATCAGTCTGAGTACATTTATGCGTTTATGACCTCCTACTCCATTTCTTTTTTGATTGATTAGCTTCCTGTGAGTCAGACTCCAAGGGGCTAGAGTTAATCCCCTTTCTACTGCCAATCAGCTACCAATTTGATGTCCAAGTAAGTGTTAAATGCTTAAGGAAATCACTTAAAGGTGGAAAATAATGCCATTCTGAAATGCAGTTGAAAGTGTGGTCTTCCCATTTACTTGTTTAAAATGTCTTCTCTGTGAAACTTCCACCGGGACAACAAAATCAGTCCATTTGAAAGATGACCTTAAATTCCTACAATATTCTTTACCCTTTAATGGCAACATCTAGAATGGTTCCTTTTTAGAAACGAATGAAGCACACATTTGGTAGAGGTGACATCAAATTGGCTCACGTGGCTACAGAGAGGCAGCAGGGCATGAGAAATCAATGCGTATTTAGCCTCCATCTTTGTGTTTCTCACTCCTTGCCACTTTTTCTTAATAGAGCCTAAGTAAATAAATAAGTAAATATAGTAATCACTCAGAGTCACTTATGACAAGGACTCTAGAAACACAGAGAAAAACGTACACATTCAATTGATTTCTTTTCTGTTTATGTCAGTTTTTGTGCCAGTGTTTTGATAGTCCTATCACTCTGTTGACTAAGGTGCCTCTATGAACTAAGAAAAAAGATTTATTTCCCCAAATGGCAGAATATTTCTGTATTTTAAAATGTTAAAGCTTGCAAAAAAAAAAATCACTGGATATAAACTGCTTATAGAGAAACCACTTGACCTCTGGGGTTGTCCCAAGGTGTAGTATTTCCTCAAGGGAAAAATAGCTCTGCTAAGCACTAGTGTCTAAAATAGTGAATTTACGGTGGGAAGCAATGATATTCACTGTAAGTATTACAAGCATCTATCTTGGTAGTTTTCCTGTAGTAACAGCTTAGTGAATGAAACAAATAAAAAAAATAATTGAATGGTTGGTTTCTTATATGGCTAATAATTCAATTATTTTGAATTATTTTCTCTCACAAAAAAACAAACAAAAAATGATTTAAAGGATTTTAAGCCTTCAAGAATTATAAGAATGAGAAATAACATAAATGATTTAAAGATATCACAAAGTATTGGAAGTGAAGGAAAGCAGGTGGCTGGAAAATAATATGTGAATGTTTATGAAAAAACAATAATGCATATATTTATATCTTCCTTATGGAAAATATATGTGTATATTATATGTGTAGTGTTATAAATATGAACTAGGTATTCTCAATATTTTACACATCATACAAGCTAAAAGACTCAGACTAACATGATTTGCTTTAGAGTCACAATAACAACTTCATGTCAACAAACTATGGTAGGTAAAACAGCTATATTTCAAAAGAGATTTTTAGTAAAAGATAGGATAAAGGATTTTAAGCATAAAAAATCCCCAACACATTTTATCTACTATCTAATAAGTTCATATAATAATTATATTTTTGGAAGTATTTCCTTCAGCAGTAATAGTTTTATTTAAAAAAACTTTTAAATAGATAAGGGATCATATAGCATTAAACTGAGATTCTATAGTTAATTATTTCAATGACAATACCAGCAATTAAAGGGAAGTTATGAGTGTTGGTACTTTCTTCAGTTCAGATAGAAGACATAAAGATGCTGTTTTCTATGTCTGCTCAATGTAATTTGCTCCTTAAAAAACACATTTATTTTCCATTGAATTACATTTTTACTGTGTTTATTATAAAAATAATCTAACTATGGCAAGCACTAATAAAATGTAGAGAATGAAATGAACAACTTAGCATTTTGAGTTCCTCTAATTTCAAAGTAATTTTTCGCTGTAGTGATAACAATTGCAACTATGCCAACATAGTACATTTCTCAGTTCAAAAGGCTTTTCCTTGAAGCTACTAGTTTCCTGGAATGGACATGTACAATATTTTAAAAGACAATATTTCCTTTTCCCAAATGGCTCCAAGATGAGTTTTGTGAGTTAATCATTCAGTGAACAAATGTTTACTCAATATCTTCTAAATATTGGGTATGCAATATAGAGTATAACAAACTAAGTTGCTGATTCCAAGAAGTTTACATACTGTTTAAATGATCTAATAAAACCATGTCAGTAATGATAAGTACAGAGAAGTGCTAATGAGAAGATAAAATGTACTGTGGGAAGAGGTGAATTGAGTAGCTCTAAAAAGAACAATTACAGATGTCATGAAAGGGGAACCAAACTTTTCTGTAGGTTTAATCACAGAAAAGTCAGGTGACCACAGTACAAGGAACAGGAGTTAGAGGAAAGAAGAAGGAGATAATTGGCACCATAAGGACTTTGGATTTTATTTTGAATATAATCACAATCTGCTGGAGAGTTTTAAACTGAAAAGTGACATGATAGCATTTAACCATAGAAAAAGCAGATGGACTTGAAGGCGGTAAGAACCAATGAAGGGAAACCAGTCAGGAAGCTATTGTAGACAATTGGAAGAAAGATGGTGGTGTTTTAAACCATACAGTAGTAAGAATAAAGTTTAAGATATAATTTGAAAGTAAATTCTAAAGAGCTTAGTATTGAATTGGACATGGGGTATGAGGGCAGGGCAGAATAAAAGCTGATCTGATGGACAAATGGTGATGTCACTTACTGAGATTGTGAAAGGTCGGGTGATAGACGTCAAGACATGGTAGAGGGGGAACTAAGGGGGAACTAGTTCTCCTTGCATCTTACTAAGCCTTAAATGTCCAGTCAGTTATCCAGCTGCGTCCCAGTACATTCAGGCTGCTATAACAAAACACTGCAGACTGGGTAACTTAACAACAGAAATTTGTTTCTCACAGTTCTAGAGGCCAAAATTGGGAGATCAGGATGCAAACACAATCAAGTGAGGGCCCTCTTCCTTGTGTGCTGCAGTGGCAAAAGGGGCAAGGGACCTTTCCCAGAACCCTTCTACAAGGCTGCTACTCCCTCATGAGGGTTCCACTCTCAGGACCCAGTCACCTCCAAAAGACCTCATCTCCTAACATCAGGACCTTGGGCATTAGGTTTAATGTTAATGTGAATTTTTGGATGACACAAACATTCAGATCATAGCAAACCAAAAATGTTAGCTGGCACTAAGCTGTGGAGAATAATATAACTAGTCAGAAAAAAATGAAGTAAATTAGTGAAAAAAAAAAGTTTTTTGTTTTTTTTTTTTAGGAGCAGAGAGAGCTATCCCTAAACCAATTGCATTTTGCTCAGAAAATATTGTCAGTGAAGCTATGACCTGAAAGTCCCAGAAGACTCTCTGAACACTTTACTTAGTTCTAAGTATGGAGAACAAAGAGCTTCAAGGCATTTCATATTTGTACTCTGCTTGTGAATGAAAATTACACTCACCTCTAAGTGTACTGAATGCCCAACATAGGTTCCCCAAAGATGTGGAACATAATATAAATAGAGGAACCAGATAATAAGGTTATGAACCAGGCTCTATACAAACCAAGACTCCAAGAAATTGAGTAACTCTCTTTGGTCCTAGGGAAATGCCAGTAAATTATCAGAGGAATCTGAAGGATATTTAGTATATTTATTCTTGTTACAGAAATCCTTTGTGACTTTCCAAATGCAACATCCTTAAATAACTGTAGAGATGAATAAGTGATTGGCAAAAATCATACAGATTTATACTCAGAATGAAAAAATCAGAAGCCATAATTCCACATTTGTAAAATACGGTTAACAACAGCAGAATTTAAAAAATCAACTCACAAAAAAATCAACAAAAAATAGCCTCTAATATCCTTCCAAAATATTTTTAGAAATTTATCATAGAAACATAGATTTGATATGTTTCCATCAACCCTGGAAATGTATCATGTAATTAAAATTGATTTCAACATATTTAAGCCACGTAATAGCTCATACAATGAGGAAATAAAAAAAGAGATATGCTTTCTTAGCTGATAGAATTAAGCTAAAGGATATTTTGAACTCTGAAACTGTAAGTACAGGAGCGGAGGGTATATAGCTCAGTGGTAGAGTGTGCCTAGCATGCGGAAGATCCTGGTTTCAATCCCTAGAACCTCCATTAGAAGTAAATAAATAAACCTAATCCCCTCTGGAAAAAAAAAAAACTAAATAAGTAAATTAAAAAAAAAACTGTAAGAACTTCTAAGTTAAAGCTCTCTAGTAAGAATATGTTATCGAAACCTATTCCTACATGTCTTTTGTTGATTTTTAATGAGGTGTTTCACTTGAATTCAAAATTTGCCAACTCATTTATTTGTAACTTTTCCAGCTTTTTGGACAATATGATATCCTACGAGGTTTACTGTTTTTAAACCTACGTAGTTTAAAATGCTAAATGAATCCATCACTGACTATAACAGAGAATCACATTCAGGGTACACAAAGTCTTAAGGTCAAAAGCCAGATGATACCATGAGAAATTTCAGAGAGAAGTGGTGTTTTTTCTCTTTATGTCAAAGCTCTTGCTTATCATTTTGGATTTTCTAGAAGTTTTAATAAAGTTGGTTGTGTGAGTTACCTGTGTGAGTTTCTGAAGTAAACATTTTTTTATGATTCGATATGACAATCTTTCTTACAGTGTATCTGTGTTTACCATTTTTATGCCACTGTGACTCTGTATATCTTTTATTTCATCACTCCCCTGGTGCTGCAGCTTATTCTTCAAGTTAAATAAAAACACTAGCAAAGAAACAAAGAAAGTGCTGTAATCTTCTGACCCTCGTGCTGACAGTTCCATATATTTGGAAGCAAATAAAGATACGGAATCGGGATTATGATACAAGCACGCACTTCAGAGAGATGTTCCTAAATTTATTGCTTGACTGTGTAGTGCAATGGCCATAGTTTTTGATGGACAAGGACATATATCTGGAAAATGAAATAAAGATAGTGGCTCACTGTAATTCAAAGATAATAACTACTAGAAGGTACAATTGTTCAGCAAATGTGAGATTATTGGTTTCCTTGGGATTTATTAATTTGACGTATTTTAATCCTTGCCTGTTGTAAAGATAGAATATTGTCACTCAGATGATGGGATCTCACTCATTTCCTTAAAGCGTTCGGATCGTCTTTTTCATTCTTATCTGAAATTCATCTGGCAGTTGGAAAAAGGCTCCTGCCACACAGCAGTCAGTCACCTACAATGAATGTAAGAGCCCGTGTCCAGGCTTCAAATGTCACCACATTGCCATCTTACTGTGAATGACTGAAATTTACTTCCCGTCGTTAGTGGTGCTGAAAATTGCCACGGGTTTCTGCAGTTCATAATGTATTGTCTAAACTGAAAACATTTCCCAGATTGAATTGACCTTTTCGAAAACAGCACTTTCATCCTCAAAATGCAGGACTGTTGCAATATTTTATTTAAAAAGGTTATTTAGTTATAAAACTTGGAGAAAGGGTAAGGGATTAGAACTGAGTGCATCTCTCTCCATATAATGCATTGCTGTCAAAAAATACCAAACAAAGACGACTGATTATAAAGACGGCCCAAAATGCTACTGAGAACAGTGCACTGGGGAAACCATATCTTTCCCGTCTCAGTAGAAAAGAGCAACACAAGAAGTGGATACTTTTTTAATCTGAACTTTTAATTAATCTGTCATTTTTTTTTTAAATCAAAGAGGGAGGGGAACATTGTCAAGTCTGCTGGATGACACTAAAGAAAATTCAAGTCTTAGAAAATGTATCCACAGAGCAGAGTACTTTCTCATCTAAATAACGTGTGTGTGTGTGTGTCTGCATGTGTGTGTGTGTCTGTGTATGAGAGAGAGAGAGAGAAAAGACATAATAAAAAACACATAGGAAGAAATATTACTAATTATCAAAAACAATTATTTCACAAGGTGGACAAATAAGTAAAGGAAAAAAGTGTGAGTTGTCCAAATATTTTAAACAAATCTGACTTTATGTAATTGAACCACAAATATGATTTGCGAGGCCAGGAGAAAAAAATACAACAAATCCCAAATCACAGAGGCTGCTTGATAAAATACAGCCAAATTGAAAAGCTCCTTATAGTCTCTCCCTTTCTTTTTTTTTTTTCTTTCTTTTTTCCAAACCCTTGGTTGTTGACCATGGTGAGAGAATAAGTAGACTGTCTCCTGTGTCAAATATTTTGAACAATAAAATTTCAAAGAAATTTTAAAACTATTTTGAATGCACTGAATATTGAAACTAAGTGATTTAAAAAAATATGCCTTTTAATATTCAGAAGACATGTGAGAACTTCTTAGTATTTTAGGATCATTTTTATAAACACAATTACCATTGAGTCATCACAGTGCTCAAGTGCATTTTATTTCATTTGAGTTCCCATTTCATTCTTTCTGAAGGAAGGACAGTGCTCCTCTTTCTCAGCCTGTGGATTGCATTTCTTCAGTCCTGTTCTCTACTGTGCCATGAATGGATTTGTGTAACTATTAGGACTCTGGTTGTCACCACTTTAGAGGCAGGAATATATCTCCCTGTTTGATTGCAAAAGCACAGAGCGAACGTGAGACTTCAATAAAAGTTGATACTGGTGATGTTGATGACATTGATGATACTGATGCTTTAGATAAATTAGATCATAATTAACAAATAGTTATTGTTATAATTGTACACACAATAGAGAACAGTATCAATTAAGGTTGAGTTAAGATTGCATGCAATCATTTAAAGTTTTTTAGAACTACCTTTTAATCACATACAAAACTAGCAACTTATATGATTGATATAATTTTTAGAGAACCCATAAGTTAGTTTCTATAGTTAGTTTCTATAAAATTCCCTGCATATTTGGTCAGTGTCTTCCATAACGCTACTAGAAATAAGAAATAATCTTCTTCATGCAAAAGTAGATTATTAAACATCTCTAACTTATAATAAATAACATGTTTTGAGAATCTGCAAATATATGTACATATGTATGTATATGTATAGCTGAATAATTTTGCTGTGCACCTGAAACTAATATTGTAAATCAACCACACTTCAATAAAAAATTTAGAGTCATAAAATAGCAATAAAAAAGGCAAATAAATAAATAAATAACATGTTTTGAATACCCACCTCCCACTTGAACACTGTATTTGGTGTATTTATACAAGTTTTCATTGTGTTCATATTAAGTATTTTCAAACCACTGAGAATATAGACAGGAAATTTGTTTTAAGATCTTGCTTGTATCCTACATTAATTTTATTTCATGAGGAGGTCATACCTTTTAATATTTCTACTTGTTATTTATTTTTCACTTTATTTACCCACTTACACCTGGACATGGGACATGGCCTCCAGAGATCCACTGTCCTGTAATGAGATGGGCTGGCTGGCGTTGGCAGAGAGGTCGCTCTCTTTTCTGAGGGCTGGAGTAGTGTGGGTGGTGCTGAAGACAACAGCAAGGTTGTGCAAGAATATTCACCATCACCTTTTCTGCCACTCTTTTCAGAGGAATGTCAGCAAGTTGGCCTCTGGCTATGGGAGTGACAATAGTGAGTTAAGCAGGCAGCTCTCCTTTGCAACTGGGTCTGAAGGAGCCATGCCCTAGGCAAAGTTGGGGTAAAACTTGTTGGTGCAATGGGGCTCAGGCAGCTAATGAAAGTAGAACTTCAGCATCCCAGGGATGGCACTGACTTCCATCTCCTTCATCACCACTGACATGTCTTTGTTATTGTCATCAAAGGCCACCTTCAGGGCTTGAATGTGGTGATCACTTCTGACATGCGGTAAATACCTGCTTCCTCTGTGCACTGGTGCTCAGTCTCCACCATGCACTGGCTCATGATGTAGGACACCTTGGACCTCTCCCTTTTGGTAACCACAGCCATCTCGACACTGAAGATCTATTTCTGTTTCGGGAAAGGATTCTCTTTGAGGACAACTCCCTGCTGCTAGACTTGAGTGAGAATTTGACTTCACTCTGATGATGGTGGCTGCCAGCTTCTGTACTCCAAGGCCAAGGGGTCCAGCTGGAGCTGGTCCATCCCCCATGATCCTGTCTGTGCTCTCCCTGTCCTCCTTGGTGATCTTTGCTTTGTCGTTTAACACTTTTTATAGTACAGTATCCTCAGGTTCTGGGAGCCTTCCAACTCAACCTCAAAATTCTTATTTCAGGTTGATTAAGCCATGCCCTTCCTTACAGAGGCACATCTTAGCTTTATTCACAACTTATCAAAAAATTATATGGGTAGATAGATAGATACAGTACTTAAAGTTCAATAACTAAATTAATATTTCTCTCAAGATTTTCAAGATATTATTCTATTGTATTTAATTTTTAATTTTGCTGTAAATTAGTAGTTTGTTTTCATTATTCTTAGGTTACCAGTCTTTTTCTTTTTTTCTGGCTTACCTTAAGTTCTTTTTCTTTTTTTTTTTTTCTTTTTTTGGTCTTTTAAATCCACTATAGTTTCATGAGAATATTTCTGCATAAAGATATTCTTGTTTCAGATTCATCGCTTGAACTAATTTGTTTTCAAAATCTGAGACTTGCAAAAATCTGATACTTGCATCAAGTCTGAAAAATTTTTAGTTACTATCTCCTCAAATATTACCTATCTCAGTTCTTCCATTAGCTCCCTTTGATCCCTTTGGAAATGAAAGACATTTTCTTTTCACTCTGTACTTCATGTCTTTTAATTACTGCTCCATGTTTTCTATTTTTCTTTTTTCTTTTTTTGTCTCTTGTTCTGCATTTTGGATAGCTTCTTCAGAGCTAGCTTCCACTTTATATATTACCTGTAGAGCTTTTTAAAACATTCACCGAACTTTAAGTTCAATACACATTTAAAAATTTGAAAATTTGAAAGTTAATCATGCTCCAGCATGTTTAACAAGGTAGGTGGTCAAAAAGGTGAGTAAAATTATTTTAGACTAAAATTACATGGAACTCTAAAGAGACTGATTTTCTTGATTCCCTTTTCAATTCACACTAAATGCAAAAGACAATTGCTTTTCTTGCCCAGTGACATCTCGCCCATACTTACCCAGTATGGTTTTGGACATAGGAAACCCAGAACTATAGACTCCAAGAAGAAAAGAACAGAGAATAGATCGGTTGTCAGCATAACACTTGATCTTTACCTAATTTTCTGGGTGAAAGATAACTCAGAAAAAAATTTTCAGTGTTCCTCAAAAAAATTGTTTCTCCAAAGGGCAGCCTTCTTGGTAAATGTTTTTAACAGAATTTAGTGTCCACTGAAAGTGGGCAAAAGAAAGCATTCAAACCACTTTGTGCTTCTCCAATAAAATGCTGTTCTTTTAGATTTTTCCTGCACCTGGGAGCTGTTTCATACCAAATGATGTAAAATACCAAATGGTGTAATGCTGAATGAAGAGAGAGAGATTAAAATGCTCTTTTATAAGACCATTTAAAAGATCTTGTGTGACAAGAGACAGAAGATTATTTGTCTCTTGTCATACAAGAATTGAGAGAGACAGAAAATTGTTCCGTTTAATTCTCCCTCATTCTATTTTATTCCAGTGCTTATATCCTCAGTCTGTTCATATTTCTGGATACAACTGAAGGAATTTCTGGGCACAGTTTTTATAAAGGATATGATAGGGTTTTGAAAAGTTTTTTTTTTCTTGATTATCCTTATTATTTCTTTTGCACTTAATCATAGCCTTTCATGTTATTGATATTTTCCCTTCCATACATGTCTGTTTAAATAGATTTTAAGCACAAGCCCTCTCAAACTATTTCCTAAATGAATGAAATCACATAGTGAGACATAATTAAATCCCAAACAACACTTTTGGAATAGCAAAGCACATCAGAGAGCACGATTAATTAACTCTTTCATGCCATTAGTTACCCTGTCACTGCTGAAATGTTCCAGATGGCATAATAATCTACTCACTTTTCCTGTAGGGACTTGAGAATCAGACAAGCCTCAGTGAATTGAAAGGAAAACAGATTGATGATGATGAAGTACAGCACTAAAAAATGATGAAGAGTGTGAAAAATCTAGAAGACAACTTTTGTTTCATTTTACCAAAAAAAAAAAAAAAAAAGAATTTAAAGTGAAAATTCTTAGTGTTTGGGATTACATTCGACAAAGTCTCTTTTATTTCAGAAGATGCTATTGTGTGCTATATGGTTTGACTGCACACATGCACAAATCTGTTTTATATGTCTTTTAAGTACATCTTTGTTGTGCACTGTTTTGGATTTTAATGCTTTGTGAATACTGTTTCTGTGAACAATTTTGAAGCTTTCTAAGGGCAGGGAGAATAGTCTGTGCATTTGCAATTATCCTCAGCACCCTACTCGGTGCTTTGCACACCAAGAAGCCAATCATTGAGTGTGGATCTGCTATTTGCTTGCTGGAACTGATCCACTACATCGGTTTGACCTTTCATAGGCTCAAAGTCTCATAATTGACCTACCTCCTTATATTTCACTGAATTTCAATTCTTAATACACTGTTTCATAAACAGAGGTTGAAAAAGCCTTCATATAAACTAAAACAATGTGTGGACACTTTAATCCTCCTACTCCATGCTCCTGGACTTCTGTTGGAGCAGGCAGATAGTTAGATGTGAGCAGAGAAAGAGGAACACAGGCCAAATGGCAGAAATTGGGCAAAACGGAGGGGCACAGGCCAAATGCAGGAAACCATGCACCATGTAAACCACAGGAGTCCCTGGGCAGAGAAAGAAAAGCAGGAACCTCTGGGTGGATAAGCAATCACAAATTTTGGGGTGATGAGTGGCCTGGAGGAAAAGGAAGGAATCTCCAGTGTCTGAATGTAAACTTCTGCTCATTATGCCCTCATTTCAATAAAATTAGCTTTGCAGATTAGAAGTGCTCATCATGCACCAATGTTATGACACTTCCCATCCAGACTGAATAAGGACAAAATTCCCTCCTCCCTTTGAGAAGGTGGAGGTGGGATGAAAATCAGAGAATATGACCCTAAACCCTTCCTTCCCCAATGACTATTCTGCCCATTCAGTTTTACACTCTATGTAACCAACTTGCCAAAGAAACTCAGGGCAACCGCTCACCTGAGCCTGCCTGTTCTCCCCTTGAGAGTGTACTTTCTATCCCTTAATAAATCCCCACTTTACGTTCTTAACCTCCACGTCCTGTCTCTGAATTCTTTCTGCAGTGGGAAAAGAACCTATTCACTGACAACACTTCTAGAGAAATCTTTCTAATCTAAGCTTCTCCAGCAAAGATGAGGACTTAGGTCCAACACTAGGGATATACACTCATCTAGACTGTAATGCTCTGGAGTGATCATGAATTTAATTCGAGGTCAGATAATTGTTACTGCTGCAGATAAAAAGAGGCCCATCTTACCTGATAAAAATCTTTTTAGTGTCAAGAACATTTTTATAACACTGACAAAATGTAACTTTCATTACAACTGACATTATTTTCATTTTTAAAAAATGCTTCTGTTTCAAGATTTTTAAGTAAGGGAATAACCACTATTGAATAATTAGAAAGTTAGACAAATTTTAAAAATATAAATCACCACTATTGAATAATTACACAGAACAAAATTTTAAATATCATTACCTTTTTCCACTTTGTCTCCTTTTATATTAGGATTACTATAGACATTAAAGAGAAGCCTGCAAGGTGGGTATCATGCTCTCATTCGAGAACCAGATGCAAATCTCTAAACCATAATATTAAAAAGAAAACTATAAAAAGTTTCTGTTGGACATACCAAAGTAACAGTTTTCTAAAATTACAAGGATACATGTGACATATTTGCATTTCATATAAGAGACAAGAAAATGCAGCACCTTCAATTGTCTTTTATTCCTTCCACTTTACCCTCATAAAGTGTTGCACTTTATTAGTTAGTTAGTTAGTTAGTTAGTTTTAGAACAGAGAGAGAACAGTATGAATAAAAATTAAAAGGAAAAAAAAACAGCCAATAAATTTTATTACAAAGAAGAATTATTTCTGTTGTCTAGAGCTTCCACAAAAAGTTAGTTAAGACAATCATCCTTAGGTATGCATGGAAGATTGGTTTCAGGGTCACCATGGGTATCAAAATGCACAGATTCTGGTCTCTTATAGAAAATGGCATAATTGCATATAATCTATGCACTTCTCATGTATTTAAATCATCTTTAGATTACTTATAATACCTAATGCTATATAAATGTTATGTAAATCATTGCCAGCATGCAGCAAATTCCAAGTTTTGCTTTTTGGAAATTTCTGGAATTTCTTTTTTTAGTATTTTTGATTCAAGATTGATTGAATCCACAGATGTGGAACCAGAGGATATGGAGGGGCAGCTGCATTTACAAATAAGTAGCTTAATGAATTATAGATAACAAGGTACCAGAAAACTAAATGAAAAAGACTTTATCAGATCAGGAGTAACAAGTTCAAGAAGTCTCATCATAGATCAGATTAAAACCCAAAGGTTTACAATCTTTTCTTCATTTCCTTAAAAAAAAAAGTATTCAATACTGCAATTACCTTCTGGACTAAGTCCCAGCCAATCTGTTCTCTTGTCTAATAAAATTACTGCTTCCTAATCTTGCTTCCATCAAATGAAATACCTTCTATCCTTCCTTCTTTCCTCAAAGAATCATTAAGACATCTCCATTAGATTTTTAAAGAACTAAGTTATACTGCTCAAATTTTTGCAAACTCTCATTTTTTTATGAGAATTGTAAACTCAATGATTCTAAAGAAAAAAAAACAATGCTATTCATTTATTTTGACAGATCAACATTACTAGGACATATTATTATTTTACTACTTGGACCAAAGATTGTATCAATCTCGCTTGCTCGCTGTAGCTTTGAATAAGTTTTCCTGTCTAATCTGTGCTCTTACATCTGTGCTCCAGACTGAAATCTTGAATCCTTAATTCTTTCCTAAATTTATGTTTGTCTCCTCTCCTACTTTTTGACCCCCTCCAGGATGCAAGAAGTCTCACCATGAATTATTTAGTGTCCATTTGGCTGAATCTTAAACAACTTTAAGGTGTCAGGTAGTGATGTATAGCAATAAATGGGCAAATAGTAAGATTATAATCATGTAAAATTGAAATAGTAAGATAATATTTGAACATGAAATGATCTGGCTTTGGTCTATGTAAACCATCAGTTGACATTTTCCGTATCATTTGCCTGTGTCTTCTTGCAAACTGGAAGAAGCTTCCTTACTGGAATGTACGGTTTTTTCTTAATTGCTAAATACAAAGTTTTATAAATACATAACTTTATTTTTAGATTTATAGCTAACTTATTTGGTGCATAGTATTAACTTCTGTAAGTGAAGTAGCATTATAAAAATACCAAAGTTAAAATATATTTGGAGGTCATAATTAATTGATTTTTTCTTGCAATTTACTTAGAAATCTATAATTGAAGAATCAAGATATTACAACTTCATGCAATATTCTATGACTGAGTAACATGTGCATTTTATTTCACCTTGTCTTCTTACTTCATCATACTCTCTACCAGCCTGTTTTCCGACCTGTGGAATAAGCAAGATAAGATGACAGTTCCCTCTGGAGTGTATCAAAACACGCCAGAGCAATAAAAACTATGATAGCAAAGATTAAGGTTTCTGACCCCAATTGTGGCATCTCAGCTTTTTAGAGAGCCACTGGAGAACGGCCCTAAGCTTGCCCTCCCCATTTCTCTGTTTCACAAATATTTTGAAACTAAGAAATCTCTCTTTCAGAATGGAGCTCTAGGGATGATTTAAATCTTTTAACCCCACTGACAAATTTCTCCATTCTGGAGAATTCATTGACCCTTCAGTCGATAAAATTTTGAAGACTTGAAGGGAAAGTTACAGACATCCATGTGGGACACATAGGGGATGTATTAAAGGGACAAAGATAGATTTTTATTTAAAAGAGGTTACAACTGAATCATGAAAATAAATGATACATGTAATCTGAACAGATATGATCCTCATAAGAATAAACAGTTTACATAACCATTTATTTCCTAGTAGGTTTATGATATTACGTTAAGCACAAAGGTGGATTAGCTTAGTCTCATGGATCCTTGCATATTAAGGATAGGAAATAGATAACCATATTCAGGATAGAATATAGTCAGTGCTAAGTCACATTTTAAAAAAGTATGGATCAGCAGTATGGAAAATCACGAAAAAGTGGTTACTTTCATAAAAAGAATATGAAAAAGAATATATATGTGTATATACATGTGTGTGTGTATATATATATATTCAGTTATACACATATATAGTGATTCAGTTATACACAGATACATATATATATATATATGTATCTGTGTATAACTGAATAACTATGCTATACACCAGAAACTAATACAACACTGTAAATTAACTATACTTCAATTAAAATAAAATCAAGTAAGACTTCCTAGGGAAAGTAGGATTTGAGTAAAGCTTGAAGAACTGATAAAACTTAATTATGGGACGTGGGTAGAGAAAAGACGATCCATAAAGAGAAAAACAAAATGTGGTGACCACATAAAGGCCTTGAATGTTAAAGTGTTTTATATTCATTCCACGGAACAGGATTTCCAAAATTGTAGTGTAGAACACCAGTGTCCATGGAGATGTAAATGGGTCTTCTATTAGAAATAAGTAAAGGATTCTCTGGAAGAATTAAATTAAAAATAAAATACATGGTAAATGCATTTGATCTTTAGTACTAGTGGTCATGGAGTAGGGACTATTATTATGAAGATCCCCACCACTACTCCCACAGGCACCTCTGGTACTCCTATAACAGCAGCTGAGATCAATGGGGTGTGAGGACGAGGTGCTGTGAGTTTATGAGTAAGTAAGTAGCCTGACTGATGTTGCATCTTGAAAAAGTAACATCAGTGTTGTAGATGAAAACAGAGCAGATAGTGTGATTTTTCTAAAATAGACACTGGAAAAAAAAGAAAAAGAGAAAAGAGGACATTAATGAACTCATCTACAAAACAGAAACAGACTCACAGACATAGTAAACAATTTTATGGTTACCAGGGAAAAGGAAGTAGGAAGGGATATATTTGGGAGTTTGAGGTTTGTAAAGGTTACCCACTATATATAAAAATAGATAAAAAACAAATTTCTTCTGTATAGCACAGGGAACAATATTCGGTATCTTGTAACAAACTTTAATGAAAAAGATATGAAAATGAATATATGTATGTGTATGCATGACTGGGACATTATGCTGTACACCAGAAATTGACACATTGTAACTGACTATATGTCAATATAAAAATATTGAAAAAAATAGACACTGGATCATGTCACTTTTCTAATTAATACTTTACTGTGGCTTCTCAACTCAGAGTAAAAGCTGAAATCCTTATTTTGAGCATTAAGACCCTTGGTCTAGTCTCTGCTGTCTCCTTGTTTTTAATCCTCTCTTCTCTCTCTCACTATTTGCCAGACTTATACATGGCTCACTCCCCTGCCTCCTTCAAAGTGTCTGCTGTCATTCACTTTAACTTTCTTGTAAATAACCATTCCATTGTAACTTTCATCTAACTCCGATCTTCTTACCCTGCTCAATTCATATTTATCGCTCTAGTCATCCTATCATTTCTATACGTGTGTTTATTTCTCTGTTGTGTGTCTCCCACACCAGTGACTAATCCAAGAGAGCAGGGACAGAGAAACGCCTGTATCCCCCATACCTAGAACTGTGCCTGGACTCTACTAGTTACTCAATAAATAGGTATGGAAGGAAGGAAATGGAAAGAAAACTAAGGATGTGAAGACTAATTATACAGTGTTTTGTAAAACTGAATGTGAGAGGAAATAAGGGCTTAAACTTAGGTGGGAATAAATTAGTCAAGAAAGATGAACACTTAACTATAAACAATTATTTCAGGCATGGAGTGTAGTGGAAAGAGATGGTCTCTGGTTCAAATTCTAGACTCCTAACTTAGTTATGTGGTCATATGCAAAATACTTCATGTCATAGAATCCCAATTTTCTCCTCTGTAGAAAAGGGAAAATGTCTCCTTTTCTGATTCCTCTAGATTATAGAGAAAATGAATGTCTAAGGGATGGCCTTGGTGCTACCATTGGTTCCTTTACAGTATCACATATTTGAACATATTTTTAAAAGAGGATTAGCAGTTTTATATGTGCTGAGTTTCCACAAGTTGATTACATGGTGTGCAAAATAATGCCTAACCTTTATATCTTTCATGTCTTGTAGTTCTTAGTATGGTCCCATTGTTATAAGCTACTGAAAATAAAATAAATAAAAACTCCCATTTCTGGAACATACGTGATCTGATTTTAGTATTAATCAAATGAAATGAAGTACATGTATATCTAATATGCTTAACATATTTGAAAGCAGACTCTGAGCAGTAAAGTGACTTGCCCATGGTCACACAGCATATAAATGAAAGAGCTGGCATTCAAATTCAAATCTTTCTGGAATTCAAATTCATCTCACTCTGTTTTCATATACCTGTTATGATATTTTATAGTTTCTGAATTGACAACCTTTTCCCTGGATGAGGTCCACCGTTGTCTTACAATGTTTCAAAACTTCAGAATCCCCGCTTCTTAATGCATTTTACACCACACACCTAAAAAGGTTATTCATGTTACCTCTTTCTTCACAGATCTCTAACGACTTCCTTGCTTCACTTTGATCCAAAAATAAATGTTAGATTATGACCTTTAAATGTTTACTCCAAATTGTCGTTTCTACCTATTATTTACCATCTAAGTTTATGACTCTTTGAACATCACTCCACAAAAGCTTCTGCAGCTCAGAAGCGATGGGTCTCAAAGTGTGGAAGGGGCTTAAATAAAAATGTATGAATTTACATAACTTGGGGAATATTTTTTCGAATGCTCACCCCATTTCCTTAACAAATATTCCCAGGCCTGGAACGCCAAGCACGAGAATTTTTTAAACCTCTCCCGTGGTCTGCATAGACCCCTCACTTCGTACCTCATGGCTGAAAGCATCCAGCCAAGACTAAGGTTTTTCATCATCTTCTCCTCTGTAACATCAGGGGCTAGCTCAGTGCCTATGTAGCAGCACTACAACTGTAAATCATGTCCTTTCCCACTTGGCAAGAGAGAGAAAGAAGACAAAGCTCTTGTCTGTGTGAGTTAAAGGTTCATTAATTGATAAGCTAGAAGTAGACGAGTCCAAAAAGAACATCGTACATGCATTTTTTTGAGAGGAGGGATGATAGTTTTCTAGGTAGACGTTGGAAAGAAACAGCAAAGGCAAAATGTATGAGATAGAGATGACAGGTCCATAAATTGGTGTGACTGGAAAGCAGTGACACACAGATGTGCTATTCATTTAGACAGATACGTTGAAAACAAGTGTTACTTTCCCACCAGTCTTTTTTCCTGTTTGGCTATAGCATCATGGGATTTCAGGCTCAATGATTCCCATGTTCAAAATGTTTTTAAGCTGAAATATTTTTAATAAATTTACACATTTGAATGTGACATATGACTCAACGTATGAGTGTTGAATTGACTTTGTCTTATTATGACATCTAACTTGATAAGTAGAATCATTAAACTAATTCCCATCTCAATAAGAGGAACAACCCTCAGCTAACCATCCAGGTGCCCACGCACATCTCTTGATCTTTCATGCCTTTAGATCTTTTTATATATTTTCTCTGTCTGAATGGACTCCACTCACTTGGCTTCCTTCTGCAAAATTCAGCAAAGGCTTTACCTCTTCAGTAAACTTCCCTGACCCCTACAACCTTGGCTTAAAAATCTGTCTCTTTTCCTCTCATAGCATCACATTATTTATCCCATGATACAAATTCTATATTGTGGGGTGTGATTATCAGTTTATCTGTCTCAGCCATTTGGGACTACCCTGCTTGAAGACAAGATATTATTGTTTTATTATATTTGAATTATTTCTTTCACTGCTCAATGCATAGTAGTTTCAATTGCAGGTACTAGTTTTAAGAAGGGGAGCTCAGTAATCATTGTTTAAGAATCAAGCTTAAAAACTAAGGGTAATGGGAACCTTGCTGAAGGGAACTTGGGGGAAATTAGTCCCACTAAGTTGGATGGAAATGTGAAATAGACACCTTCCCTCTGATGTAGCCATCTGCTCTGATGAAAGAATTGAGATTCTTTTTAAGAGAATTTAAGTTGAAATTTGAGAGAATTTAAGTGAAATTTAAGATAATTTGAGAAAATTGAGAATATCTTTTTAAGGTATACAAGACATAAAATACTCAAGTAAAATTTTAAGATGTTGTCTCAATTTCTACTTAGGTATATCTTAATTTTAGCCCTTTTCTGAGTAGCAGGGTTTTTCCTAATCTTGAAACATATATACATTTATTTAAATTTATTCAATGTTTATGGAGAAAATACTATACAAATTGATTCTGAGAACCTTCAGATGAATAATTCTTTTGTGTTCTAAGAGGATTTTTGTTTGCTAGAAACTATGGAACAAAGATATCCAAATTATCTAGAATAAAATGTGTCTCAAAAAGTAAAATGCATGTTTTCATCTAGGTTAGGAAATAAAACAAGATGAATGAGCCACATGCATCCATCACCTAGAGTTTCTTTGAAGGACAAATGTGCAAATTATGCACAGTGTATTACCATCGTTATCTTAGTGTTTATTTCTTAGCAATTTCTCTCTGATCAGTTTGAGCCCCCCATTTAATAATATTATTATCACCTGTTACAACATATGAGTGTAGAATTAAATTTGTCTTATTATGACATCTAATTTGATAAGTTGAATAAACTTGTGTTTATTTTATCAGAGAAAAATAGGTATAATAAAGAGCTTCCCCTGCTGCCAAGCCCACCCCCAAGGAAATACTGTGATTAGTACTCACTTGGTTAAAGTCAATTACAGGGGCAGCAGCTTTACATGCAGGAAAGTGCCAAGCTCTAATAAAGGTACTTCCTAGGTATGATAATTATAAAATTAGATGAAAACATATATTAGGTTCACAGCAAATCCTTTATGAAATGGAAGATACTGGAGCTGAAACACAGCCAGATTTGGTAACAGCATGCAAACAACCTTCAGAGTCAAAAATCATTCAAAAATGTCTAATCCCCTAACTGTATCAAAGCTGGCAGGTGCTCCCTACACAGAACATTAATTTGGGAGATTTAGAGGGGATTTTAAAGATAACCTTCTGTGCCAAATATGGTAAGAGCAATATGTCTCTGGATAAAAATACTGAATATCACATAATCTGTGGGAAGGATGAAGATACAAAATGTGAACAAGAGAAAATTGTCAACCCCAGAGTAATTATACAGTTTTCATTAGGCTTCTCTGTTTATTGGGTGGGGTAGGATCTGTGTAAGAGCATGAACATAAAATTAGAATTTTTTCGGTTCATATATATACAGTAATAGTGATAATCAGAATAATGGACTACAACGTGAAGATATTTGATGTATAGCAGTGGAAACATGGTCCTAGGAAGCATGAATGAACTTGAAGGCCAGTGCTGGTAAAACTCTCTGCTCTTGCATCTCAAGTTTCTCAGCAGTGCAGTGATCTAAATCCCATCTTAGCATCATGCAAACCCACTTAATTATCTTTTGTGAGTCCTTCAACACTTACCTGTATCTTCCAGTAAGTTCTGAATCACTTCCTTAAACAACTAAAATTCAGCAAAAGAAGGGGCTTATAGAAAAGCAAGATGATACACTGAACAAGAGTAAATAGCCAATGAATGATAAATGCTGGAGAGGGTGTGGAGAAAAGGGAACCCTCCTACACTGCTGGTGGGAATGTAGTTTGGTACAGCCATTGTGGAAAGCAGTATGTAGATTCCTCAGAAAACTAAAAATAGACTTACCATAAGATCCATCAATCCCACTCTGGTCATATATCCAGAGGGAACTCTAATTCGAAAAGATACATGCATCCCAATGTTCATAGCAGCACTATATACAATAGCCAAGACATGGAAACCACCTAAATGTCCATTGACAGATGAGTGGATAAAGAAGTTATGGTATATTTATACAATGAAATACTACTCAGCCATAAAAAAGAATAAAATAATACCATTTGCAGCAACATGGATGAACTTAGAGATTGTAATTCTGTGTGAAGTAAGCCAGAAAGAGAAAGAAAAATACCATGATATCACTCATATGTGGAATCTAAAAAAGAAAGAAAGAAAGAAAAGGACACTATGAACTCATCTACAAAACAACAAAGGATTCAAAGACATAGTAAACAATCTTATGGTTACTGGTTACTGGGGGAAGGGGGTGGGAAGGTATACATTTAGGAGTTTGAGATTTACAAATGTTAGCCACTATATATAAAAATAGATTAAAATTTTTCTTCTGTGTAGCACAGGGAACTATGTTCTATATCTTGTAATAACCTTTAATGAAAAAGAATATGGAAGCAAATATATGTATGTAAATGCAAGACTGGGACCTTGTGCTTTATACCAGAAATTAACACATTGTAACTGACTGTACTTCAAAAAAAAAAAAAAACTAAAAAAAAGAATAAATGGCCAAAATACATTTGATCTCCTAAAGAAATGTCAAAAGTGACAGTAATATGAGTTAAAGTTATAAGATTCTGTGGATTAAAGGGGTAAATGATTTTCTACAACTATACTATCCTTTAATAGGTATCCTTGGTTATCAGAACTTGAAAACACCAGCGTATTAAAAATGTCACACCAGAGATGTGCAGAAGGAAGACCTGAGGACAATACAGCATTGATTAGTGGTCCAAGAAAAAGACACTAATAGTTTAGAAAATATCTTAGGATGCTTTTCCTAAATGTGGACAAAATACTCTCTCATTTGAAGAATGTTAGAAAAAGCATGATTAAGCAAATCAAACAAATTGAAAGAAAAGTTGTATCTTTAGCCCTTCCTAATCTTCTAGTGTGTCCTAGAATTAGACCAAGGTGGGAGAATGTGTGCAAAATAGTTATTATTTTTATTTCATCAAGCTAACTTGTATTCACTTCTATGAGATGTAAACAATTGTATATAAGGTTTTATTTCTGCTCAGCTTTACTCTCTCTCTTTCTTAAGCCAATAAACCTTGATCAATTTTTTTCAACCACATTTTTGTGAATATATTCAATTACATGTTCCATTTTCGGTTCTGAACCCACCTTGCAAACCCAAAGCTGAAGCAATCCAACAGACTGATTTCTTTGTTCCCAGACCTGGGCAGTTGAATCCAACTGGAGAAAAATCACAAAATCCTCAGCAAATTGCCTTTATAAATTAAGGTTCTCTGAGCTCAATAGGGCTGTTTACTCTACTCACCAATTATCTGATCTAAGGTTTTTCTCAGTTTTCCATAATATCTAATCAAACTATTTCTTATCCCCTTAACTGACCTGCTCTTTTTACCTTCTTACTCATTCTCAGCAGCCAATCTTGTCTCCTGCTTCTCAGAAATACAGACACATTCAGATGAAAAAAACTTCAAATTCCTGATACCCCATCTACAAAAGCGATGGTCTATTGTATTTGACTTCTCTCATTATGCTAGTAAATGTCTCATTCTGACTGAGACTACTTCTTCCTCTTGTTCTCTGGATCCCATGGATTCAGCCTCAGGAATTTCATTCCAATGATTGAAGCTTATCCTATTTTTCCCCCTACTTTCTCTCTTTTTCTCCTTGCATTTTTGAAAAATCCTCATGTCTCTCCCATTTGTTTTTACATTTCACATCTCCAGTTTTCTTTCCCTCTCTGTTACCTGGAATTGCTAAGCTTCATGGAAAAGACATTAAAACCCCCTGCATCTGCTTCCTCTTTTTCCATTTATTGTTCAGACCATGACAATATCCAATTTCATCCTTCATTCATCACTAAACAAACTCTCGGCAAGACTATTACTGAATTTGTGCTGCTTCACTCAGTAAATAGTTAGTTCTCATTATTCTATTCTCCAGGGAGTATTTAAGATTGTGAATCATCACTTCCTCCTTGGAACCAAAGTTCCCTTAGCTTTCTCAGTGGTAAGCCCTTTGGGTTCTTCTCCCCACTCCTTGATTGTCTCTTCTCAGCCTCCTTACAGATTTGTCTTGGTGAGCCATCAATTAACAAGACATTCTGTGTGTGCCAATGGCTCCTTTGACAGATTCTCTGAAGCACCTGTTACTCACTCAGGTCACATGACTCACTCAACACACTTATAGCATAGTATTCTGTACACTAACATATAAAAAAGATGACAGTAAAATATTTAAACTCACTTCCAAGCAGGGATCATTCTTTCATTATGTCTCACAAAACAAATTTGCATGAGAGCCTTGGAACCCTAAGGTTCCTCTAGCAGTATAGTTAGAGAGAGATTTTGTAGTGTTTATCCTGTCTTTGTAAGGTTTGAGTGATGAGCAGAAATTTAAGTATTAAAAACAGAAATCTAGAACACAAGACAATTCAGGAGAATGGCTTCATGATCTTGTATTAGGGAAGATGATACAAAGACAAACTTCAAACTAGGAACATCTTTTTATGATACTTGTAACTGAAAAAAACAGTAGTATCCAGAATGTGTTAATGAACCCTTTGGATAAATAAGCAAAATAGACATAATAGACAAAATAAATGCATTTCACAGAAAAAACAATCCAAATTTTTCTCTCAACTGGCAAAAAGGTATACAATCTCATTATGCAAAAGTGAAAGGCAAATTAAAATCCTAGTGAGATGTAAATTAATATCCAATACATTTTCAGAAATTAAGATTTTGTTAACACCAAATGTTAGCAAGAATATTAAGCAATGGGATTCTTACACTGGCATTAGGCAAATTCCAATAACAGGCATCTTCACTACAAAACTCTCAGACATGAACACCAGGAAATCTGTATGAGTGCTTGAAGTTATATTGTTAATATAAAAGGAATAAGAAAATCCTAAATGCTCTTCAGCATTAGAAGAAATAATTTGCAATGTATTAATACTAAGAACATAATGCAACCATGAAATGAATAAAAGAGATGTCTGTTCTTCAATAAGGCTGATTTTGAAAATCATGTTACTAAAAAACAAAGTTACCTAAGAAGTTGATAAATCAGAAAAATACAAGGAAAGCTTTTTGGCTATGTGTGTGTGTATGTGTGTAGACTGGAAAGAAAATCAAAAAGATGTTTTCACTACTAAGTTTAGCCTTATAACTGGTACTAGGACCTTGTGACAGAGGAAAACTGGATTTGTTAGGATGACATGTGGGACTTCAAACATACTGGGTACTGCTAAGCTGAGTTGTGAGTGCAGGAGTGTTTTCACTTTACTATAATTCTTTAAATTACATATAACTATTATTTGCTCTTTTAAAGAAATTTACAAAGCTCATTGGTGAAAAAGGAGATTACTTACTATCTAGAAGACAGCACAAGGTCCAGGTGAAACTTTTCAAAGGCCAGAGAGGTCGCTTAAGGTGGGCAGAATGATCCCATGTCATAATCCCTGAAATAACTGAAAATGTTACTTCACATAGCAAAGTGACTGCAGGCATGAGTGAGTTAAAAAGATCTGGAGATCAGACAATTCTTCTGAATTATTCAGGTGGACTCATTGTGATCATTAAAACTGAAAGAGAGAGGAGTGGAGGCCAAGATGGTGGAGTAGAAGGATGCTCATAGCTCACCCTCTTCCACAATTGCACCAAAACTCACATCCACAGACCCACTCAACCAACCAGAGCACCTGCTGAACTCTGACAGAACATCTTCCTCTTCAAAAGATAGAGACGCCAAAAATCTGGTAGGAGAAAAGGAAAAAAAGAAAGAAGAAAAGGCAAAACAGAGAGGGACAGGTCCCACGGAGAGGGAGCGGCAAAGGAGGACTGATGCTTGTTTGCTGGGTCTCCTCTCTCCAACCGAGAGGCCAGCGGGATGGAGGGGGAGTCTCCAAGGTTAGGATCTGTACAGAGCAGCCCTTGACTGACAGAACTAAGTTAAATGGGCACAGAGGGTCCCCACAACACCCAGCCTGAGACGTGGCCCAGCAGCTGGGGGCAGGGCCAGGCTGCGCAAAACGAGCAGAATGGGGACGGCTGCACTGAGGCAGCCCCAGGGGACTGCAGGGGGCTGTGCACTGTGGCTGTGGGTGCACAGGGCAGAACAACCTGGACCCTCCATAAAACAACATGGCTGATGTGCCCTGGGGGGAAGGGTGCATACCCCCATCTGAAAACGTGTGGAAAGTTTTCGGGTGAAGAGAGGCAGGGCTCAGGCACAGCCACCATATCCTCCAGTGCTTAGCACCCAGGTGGGGGCAGGGGCGAAACCTGCATCCACACCAAAGGACTTAGCAGCCTCAAAGGCAAGACAGAGACTTGTCTACAGCCCAAGGCAAATAGGATCCTTCCATCCTGGTCCCTCAGAGAACTTGCTCTGCCAAGACAAACAAGGATCTGGGTTTTGGCCCAGAGCAGGGACAGGGCTGTTCCTTGGTCTTCCCTGAGCCTGCCTGCTAAGCACTAACCCAAGGTGAAATGCACAGCAGCACAGAGCAGCGGAGTGACTGGCACCGGGAGACGGCGGGAGGCCCCCCCCCATTTTGGGTAGGAATGTAGCCCCTGACCATGGTGCTGGGAGGGGGCACAACCTACCTGGCCAGTCTGCAACATCTGACTGCAGCATCTGGAGGGCAGTGACCCACTCTCCCACAGCAAAGGAGAGCTGCACCTGACCCTGTGTTGGGAGGAAGTGTGATCTGCTTGCCAAAAGTCACTGGGAGCAGCTCAGACAAGGGCACCAATGGAGGGCCTCTGGCAACAGCAATCTGAGCTTCCAAAACAGGATGAAGACAGAAGGACTTCACATTAAAAGCACACAGTCTCCAGGAGAACACCAACCCTGCAATCCCTTTTTTTTCTTTTCTTTTTTTTTAAATCTGTTTTTACCTGTTCTATATTCTATTACTCTTTTAATATTTAATTTTAAACAATTATATATACCCTCAGATTTAATCACTTTTAAATTTTTTAAAAATAATTTTATTATTATTTTTAAAAATTCGGCTTCAACTCGCTATTCTATTATTCATTATACACTGTTTTCAAACTGTTTTTTCTCCCTTCTTTTAAAATTCTTTCTCTCTCTCTCTTTTTTTCTCTTTTGTAAGTTTTATTCCTACATAGGCATTAAATAGATAAAATCCTTAAGGACCAAAATAGATAACTGATACTCCATAAACCACAGTGCCAGAGAAGTATGAAAAAGATGAAGAAGAAGAGAAACCATTCCCAATTAAAAGAACAAGAGAAATCCCCTGAAAGAATGATCAATGAAATAGACATAGATAGCCTACTGGATCAAGATTTCAAAAAATGACTGATCAAAGTACTGAAGGAACGAAAAAAAAATATAGTGTTTAGAGATATAAAATATGTCAAAAATGAAATGGAAGCTATAAGGAAGAGCCAAGTAGAATTGGTAAACTCATTGATGAGATAAGAAAAGATCAAAAGGCTGTGCAAAGCAGACTAGATAATGCAGAGGAAAGAATAAGTGACCTAGAAGACAGGACAATAGAAAGCACCCAATCAGAACAGCTACAAGATAAACAAATAAAAACAAATGAAAATAGCATAAGGGACCTATAGGATAATATAAAGCATGCCAATCTTTGCATAATAGGGGTCCCAGAAGGGGAAGGAAGGTCATAGGGGATTCAAAAGGTATTGGAAGAAATCATGACTGAAAACTTCCCAAACTTACAGAAGGAATCAGATATCCAAGTACAGGAAGCTCAGACGGACCCAAACAGGAAGAACCCAAATAGACCCACACTAAGACATATCATAATCAAAATCAAGGATAAAGAAATGATCCTAAAGGCAGCAAGAGAAAAGCAAAGAGTGAGTTACAAGGGAAACCCCACAAGGCTCTCAGCTGATTTCTCTACACAAACACTACAGACCAGAAGGGAGTGGCAAGATATATTCAAAGTCCTGAATGAAAAACAGATGCAGCCTAGGATACTTTATCCAGCAAGGCTATCCTTTAGGATAGAAGGAGAAATAAAGAGTTTCACAGACAAGAAAAACCTACAAGAGTTTACCAGCATTAAACCCATGCTAAAAGAAATATTGAAAGGTCTACTCTAAATAGAAAAGCAGCAGGATGCTACACAGATGAGAAAATCACAACTGGAAAGGTGATAACTCATGAATTACAAATAAAATAAACACAAAATTATAAAAGAAGACATACAAATCATTGAGAGTGGGAGAGGGAGGCAGGAAAATATAGAATTTTTTTTCTTTCTTTTTTAAATTTTTTGTTCTCAGTAGGATGGGTTTGAGATCATGTTCCTATCAGTTTAATAAAAACAGTTATAATAATGGGCTAATAGACTTACACAAAAGGGTAAACACAAGCCAAAAACTTACAAGGGAGTCACAAAAACTAAATAAAATCCATGATAATACAAAGGAAGATTACCAAACCACAAAAGGAAGAAGAAAGGAACAAAGAGGAAATACCAAATCAACTGCAAAGATAAATTCAAAATGGCAATAAACACACATCTATCATTAATTACTGTAAATATTAATGGACTAAATGCTCTAGTCAAAAGACATAGAGTGGCAGACTGGACAATAAGGCAAAAACATTCAATATGCTGTATACAAGAGACCCACTATAGGGAGAAGGACACATATAGATTGAGAGTGAAAGGATGGAAAAGGATATTCTATGCAAATGGAAAAGCCAAAAAATCAGGTGTAGCAGTACTGAGTTCAGACAAAATAGACTTTAAAACAAAGGCCATAAAGAAAGATAATAAAGGACATTTTATAATGATTAAAGGAGTGATACAAGATGAGGATATTACACTCATTAATATATATGCATCCAATACAGGAGCACCTAAGTACATAAAACAATTACTAACAGAGATAAAGGGGGATATTGATGAGAATACAATCACAGTCAGAGATTTTAACACTGCATTAACATCACCAGACAGATCTTCCAGACAGAAAATAAACAAGGCAACAGAGAAATTAAATAATAAAATAGAAAAACTAGATTTGGTGGATATTTTCAGAGCATCACACCCCCCAAAAATAGGATATACATTATTTCAAGTGCACATGGAACATTTTCTAGGATTGATCATGTACTTGGGCACAAAAGAAACCTCAGCAATAAGAAGATGTAAATTATCTCAAGCATCTTTACTGACCACAATGCCATGAAACTAGAATTCAACTACAAAGAAACAAAGGAGAAAAAAATGAAAGCATGGAGATTCAACAATATGCTATTAAAAAACCAATGGGTCAATGAAGAAATCAAAGCTGAAAGTAAAAAATACCTTGAGACAAATGAAAATGAAAGCACAACCACAAAAATTTATGGGACACAGCAAAGTCAGTGCTAAGAGGGAAGTTTATAGCGATATAGGCCTTCCTCAAGAAAGAAGAACAATCTCAAACAAAAAATTTAACCCACCAGCTAATTGAACTAGAAAAAGCAGAACAAAAAACCCCAAAAGGCAGCAGAAGGAAGGAAATTATAAAGATTAGGGAAGAAATAAATGAAATACAAATTAAAAAGACCATAGAAAAAAATCAATCAAAACAAAAACTGGATTTTTGAAAAAATAAATAAAATCGACAAACCTCTGGCCAAACTCACAGAGAAGAAAAAAGAGAGAGCACAAATTAGCAAATTAAGAAAGGAAAATGGAGAAATTACAACAAATAAAACAGAAATACAGAATATCATATGAGAATATTATGAAAAACTATATGAAACCAAACTGGATAACGTAGAGGAGATGGACAAGTTTCTGGAAAAATACAGTCCAGCAAGGCTGAATCAAGAAAAAACTAACCATTTGAACAAGCTGATCACTAGAAATGAAACTGAATTAGCAATAAAAAACCTCCCTACAAGTAAAAGTCCAGGATTGGATGGCTTCACCAGGGAATTCTACCAAACATACAAAGAAGAACTCATAGTAGTCCTTCTCAATCTATTCTAGAAGACTGAAAAGGAGGGAATATTCCCAAACTCATTCTATGAAGCCAACATCACCCTGATTCCAAAACCAGGCAAAGACACTACCAAAAAAGAATTATAGGCCAATATCACTGATGAACATAGATGCCAAAATTTTCACCAAAATTTTAGCAAATAGAATCCAACAACACATAAAAAAAGATTCTACATCATGACCAAGTGGGGTTCATCCCAGGGACACAAATGTGGTTCAACATATGCAAATCAATCAATGTAATACATCACATCAACAAGAGAAAGGACAAAAACCACATGATCATCTCAATCGATGCAGAAAAAGCATTTGAAAAAAGTCAACACCCATTTATGATAAAAACTCTCACCAAAGTGGGTATAGAGGGAACATATCTCAACATAAGAAAAGCTATATATGACAAACCTACAGCCAGCATAGTACTCAACGGTGAAAAACTCAAAAGATTCCCACTAAAATCTGGGACAATATAAGGATGCCCACTATCACCACTCTAATTCAACATAGTCTTGGTTATCTTAGCCACAGCAATCAGGCAAGAGAGATAAATAAAAAGGATCTAAATTGGAAAAGAAGAGGTAGAAGTGTCACTATATGCCGATGACATGTTACTATATATAGAAAACCCTAAAAGGTCCACAAAAAAGCTACTAGAGCTGATTGAAGAATTCAGTAAAGTATCAGGTTACAAGATTAATATTCAGAAATCAGTTGCATTTCTTTATGCTAATGATGAATCAACAGAAAAAGAAAGGATAAAAACAATGCCCTTTAAAATAGCACCCAAAGAAATAAAATACCTAGGAGTAAATCTAACCAAGGAGGTGAAAGAAATATACACAGAAAACTATAAACCATTGATGAAGGAAATGAAAGAAGACTTTAAAAACTGGAAAAATATCCCATGCACTTGGATTGGAAGAATCAATATTGTTAAAATGGTCACACTGCCCAAGGCAATCTACAGATTTAATGCAATCCCTATCCAATTACCCAGGGCATATTTCACAGAACTAGAACAAATCATAATAAAATTTATACGGAACCATCAAAGACCTAGAATTGCCAAAGCATTACTGAAGAGAAAGAAAGAGGCTGGAGGAATAACTCTCCCAGACTTTAGACAATACTATAGAGCTACAGTCATCAAGACAGCATGGCGTTGGTACAAAACAGACATATGGACCAATGGAACAGAATGGAGAGCCCAGAAATGAACCCACAAACTTTGGGTCAACTAATCTTCGACAAAGGAGGCAAGAATATACAATGGAATAAAGACAGTCTCTTCAGCAAATGATGTTGGGAAAACTGGACAGCAGCATTGCATGTAAATCAATGAAGCTAGAACACTCTCTTACACCATACACAAAAATCAACTCAAAATGGATCAAAGACTTAAACATAAGACAAGATACAATAAACCTCCTATGGGGAAATTTAGGCAAAACATTATCTGACATACATCTCAAAAATGTCTCCTAGAACAGTCTACTCAAATGATAGAAATAAAAGCAAGAATAATCAAATGGGATCTAATGAAACTTACAAGCTTCTGCACAGCAAAGGAAACCATAAGTAAAACAAAAAGACAATCTAAGGAATGGGAGAAAATTTTTACAGATGAAACTGACAAAGGGTTGATCTCCAGAGTATATAAGCAATACATATGACTTAATAAGAAAAAAACAAACAACCCAATCCAAAAATGGGCAGAAGACCTAAACAAGCAATTCTCCAAGGCAGACATACAAATGATCAATAGGCACATGAAAAAATGTTCAATATCACTAATTATCAGAGACATGCAAATCAAAACTACAATGAGATATCACCTCACATCAGTCAGAATGGCCATCACTAAAAAATCCACAAATGACAAATGCTGGAGAGTCTGTGGGGAAAAGGTAAACCTCCTTCACGCTGGTGGGAATGCAGTTTGGTGCAGCCACTGTGGAAAACAGTATGGAAAGTTCTCAAAAGACTAGGAATAGACTTACCATATGACCCAGGAATCCCACTCCTGGGCATATATCCAGAAGGAACCCTACTTCAGGATGACACCTGCACCCCAATGTTCATAGCAGCACTGTTTACAATAGCCAAGACATGGGGACAGCCTAAATGTCCATCAACGGATTACTGGATAAAGAAGAGGTGGTATATTTATACAATGGAATACTACTCAGCCAGAAAAACTGACAACATAACGCCATTTGCAGCAACATGGATGCTCCTGGAGAATATCATCCTAAGTGAAGGAAGCCAGAAACAGAAAGAAAAATACCATATAAGATCGCTCATGTGTGGAATCTAAAAAAAAAAAAACAAAAAACAAAAACAAAAACATAAATACAAAACAGAAATAGACTGATAGACATAGAATACAAACTTGTGGTTGCCAGGGGGATGCAGGGTGGGAAGGGACAGACTGGGATTTCAAAATGTAGAATAGGTAAACAAGATTGTACTGTGTAGCCCAGGGAAATACATACAGGATCTTGTGGTGGCTCACAGCAAAAGAAAATGTGACAATGATTGTATGCATGTTCATGTATAACTGAAAAATTTTGCTCTACACTGGAATTTGACACAGCATTGTAAAATGACTATAACTCAATAAAAAATGTTTAAAACATTACCAAAAAAAAAAGAAAGAAATTCTTCAAATGATTTGATGCCTCTTTCTGCTGAGAGTACCGTATTTCCTGAATATTGAAGCCGTTACAGTTATCAAGAGAACACATTGTACATTATGCTGTTTTTGAAAGATTACAAGAAGTAGTTGTATAAGGACTTTCAACAGCAAATCCCAGCAGCAGACAAAGTGACCTGTTGCCTTTTGAGTTTTACGGTACTGGAACTTTCTGGGAGACAGGGATATTGTAGGAGCCTCTGACAAAACTCCATATGGTAATCTGTCCCCACCCACCATCCCCTTGTCAACCATAAATTTGTATTCTATGTCTGTGAGTCTGTTTCTGTTTTGTAATTATGTTTTATTTTGTTTTGTTTTGTTTAGATTCCACATATAAGCGATCTCATATGGTATTTTTCTTTCTCTTTCTGGCTTTCTTCACTTAGACAGACTAACCTTTTTTTAAGGTTTTATTCTTTTTTTTTTTTTTTAATGGAGGTACTAGGGATTAAACCCAGGACCTCCTGCATACTGAGATTGTGTTCTACCACTGAGCTATTTCCTCCCACTAATGGGCTAACTTCTATCATACATACTATAAAATCAACAAAAGGGAGTTTCCAGCCTTTAATTATGTAATGTAAGTTTCTCAACAAGATTATGATTGTGAGAGGGTCTAGTTTGGTGAGCACACATTTTCTTTACAGAGTCTCTGCTGGGGCACAAATCCATTGTAGAATTAGAATGCCTTTATTTATCTTTCAATGTTTATTTGATCCCCATAGCTTGAAAATTCATAAACATTTGGTCAAGAATATTCGAGGGAAAAACAAGTTAGAAGAAATAAGTAAACACTGAGCATGTGAACATTTATAAAGCTGAAGGTATATGTTGAATTTAGATCAACTCTATTTTTGTACAATTTTGTAACTATTTGCCAACTTCTTTAAAAGCAAATACAAGCAAGCATCAATTTTCCGTATTTATTATCAACCTTCTCCATCCTTCTTTCAGGTGAATTTACCCTTTTTGTTTCTGAGGTGTGTGATCTATAGAAACCTGGCATAATTGTGTGCTTTTTAAACTGACGACTGTTTGGCTGAATATTAGGTCTTGATGATACAGGAGGATTTTTGAGCTCCAAATACCAATCTGACTTTTCTTTCTTCAAATACTTTCTCTTTCACTATACAATTCCAGTTTCAAGGCACAGAGGAATAACCCCATTATAGGCGTAACTACTTTCTTGGAATCTTTTTGTTAGAGTATTTGAGGCAAAAATGTTTTCTTCATACACGCCATTAAAATCAATACTTGTTTCTGTGTATGGTTGAAATTTGACCTTGAATTGACTCTAAATAAGAGGGAAATGAAAAGTTGATCTCCATCCACCATTTTATACTTAATCTTTTTAATGCTGTCTTTGATCTCCTTTTGATCTTATTTTTTTAGAGTTTTGCATTTGCAAACCATTTTACTCAGTGCTTGATTTGACATTTTTATAAACCTTAAAAAAATAAGTGCTACAATAGAGAACTAGTTGCCAGTGACTTAACTTTTTCTCCTCCATGCTGCCATGTTGTTCCTCCATCAATCCAAAATCACCCTCTTGTAATCTCTCTCTCTCTTTCTCTCTCTTTCTTTCTCTTCCTTTCTCTCTCCCTGACTTGCTCAATCGTATTCACTCTTTCTGGCACATCAGTAAAATTTCACTTATCTGAGGATCAAAGTAGAAATGTTATAGTGATTTAATCTGATGGGAAAATGAGAAATATATTTCAAGTACCTAGATTATACTCTCCTCTACCCGCCCCTTCCCCCACAGCATTGTAGTTGAGTGAAATTTAAAGCAAATTACTATACTAATATTTCCCAAACACATGTAAAATTGATTGGTTGAATAAGAATTTTTCAAAACTGGTTCTTTTTCTTTTTTCACAGTGGTTAGGGTTTGAAGACTAGTCTTGTACAATTGTTAAATTTACTTAAGGCTCATGCCCACATTTTGGGAAATTTTTACCTGTGATAAATGTTTCTGTAAATGTTAACTCAATAGATAAAAGCTCTTTAATACAATTTATGTTTACATATAAAATTATACCCAAAGCTATATTAACTATAACAAACAATATATGCATGAAAATGAATGAGTTTAATACAGATAATTAATTGAATTAGCAATTAAATACATAATTTTCCTCTTGCTACTTCACAAATAAAATTTATTTTTATGATTAAATACTTTAAGTAACATATAAGTTAATAAGTTCTGTGGCTTTTAACAATGGATAATTCTTTTAACTCATCAGTGCCTTAGTTTCCTTATTTGTCAAAAGGGAATAGTGATTCCAATCTCACAGACTTTTGTTGAATTTAAATACAAAATATATGTAGTCAGTTTTTGCAAAATTACTTGTACAAGTCGAGCACAAATTAAGCAGTGGTGATAGTGATGGTGAGGGAAGCAGCAAGCGGTATTTATTGTAATTTCTCCCTTTTGTCTTTCAGCAGTTCCCAAAGATCATTTACAACTGAAAAGATGGATGTCTTCTATTGCTGCCATGACAAATTACTACAAGCTTAGTGGCTTGAAACCACTCAGCTTTGTTCACTTCTAGTTCTGGATATTAGAAGTCCAAACTGGGTCTTACTGGACTAAAATCAAGGTGTTGTCAGGGTTGGTGTACACTCAATGGGAGAATCAGTTTCCTTGCCTCTTCTGGCTTCTAGAGGCTGCCTGCATTTTTTGACTTGTGTCCTCTTCTCCATCGTCAAAGCCAACAAACAGGCATCTCTCTGTGCCTTTCTCACATACTCCTACATTCCTCTGATTCTCTCTTCCTCTTAACTCTTCCACTTTTTTTTTTAACTTTTTGTTATTGATTTATAATCATTTTACAATGCTGTGTCAAATTTCAATGTTGAGCAAAATTTTTCAGTTATACATGAACATGCATACAATCATTGTCACATTTTCTTTTGCTGTGAGCCACCACAAGATCCTGTATGTATTTCCCTGGGCTACACAGTACAATCTTGTTTACCTATTCTACATTTTGAAATCCCAGTCTGTCCCTTCCCACCCTGCATCCCCCTGGCAACCACAAGTTTGTATTCTATGTCTATCAGTCTATTTCTGTTTTGTATTTATGTTTTTGTTTTTGTTTTTTGTTTTTTTTTTTTTTAGATTCCACACATGAGCGATCTTATATGGTATTTTTCTTTCTGTTTCTGGCTTCCTTCACTTAGGATGATATTCTCCAGGAGCATCCATGTTGCTGCAAATGGCGTTATGTTGTCAGTTTTTCTGGCTGAGTAGTATTCCATTGTATAAATATACCACCTCTTCTTTATCCAGTAATCCGTTGATGGACATTTAGGCTGTCCCCATGTCTTGGCTATTGTAAACAGTGCTGCTATGAACATTGGGGTGCAGGTGTCATCCTGAAGTAGGGTTCCTTCTGGATATATGCCCAGGAGTGGGATTCCTGGGTCATATGGTAAGTCTATTCCTAGTCTTTTGAGAACTTTCCATACTGTTTTCCACAGTGGCTGCACCAAACTGCATTCCCACCAGCGTGAAGGAGGTTTACCTTTTCCCCACAGACTCTCCAGCATTTGTCATTTGTGGATTTTTTAGTGATGGCCATTCTGACTGATGTGAGGTGATATCTCATTGTAGTTTTGATTTGCATGTCTCTGATAATTAGTGATATTGAACATTTTTTCATGTGCCTATTGATCATTTGTATGTCTGCCTTGGAGAATTGCTTGTTTAGGTCTTCTGCCCATTTTTGGATTGGGTTGTTTGTTTTTTTCTTATTAAGTCATATGTATTGCTTATATACTCTGGAGATCAACCCTTTGTCAGTTTCATCTGTAAAAATTTTCTCCCATTCCTTAGATTGTCTTTTTGTTTTACTTATGGTTTCCTTTGCTGTGCAGAAGCTTGTAAGTTTCATTAGATCCCATTTGATTATTCTTGCTTTTATTTCTATCATTTGAGTAGACTGTTCTAGGAGACATTTTTGAGATGTATGTCAGATAATGTTTTGCCTAAATTTCCCCATAGGAGGTTTATTGTATCTTGTCTTATGTTTAAGTCTTTGATCCATTTTGAGTTGATTTTTGTGTATGGTGTAAGAGAGTGTTCTAGCTTCATTGATTTACATGCAATGCTGCTGTCCAGTTTTCCCAACATCATTTGCTGAAGAGACTGTCTTTATTCCATTGTATATTCTTGCCTCCTTTGTCGAAGATTAGTTGACCCAAAGTTTGTGGGTTCATTTCTGGGCTCTCCATTCTGTTCCATTGGTCCATATGTCTGTTTTGTACCAACGCCATGCTGTCTTGATGACTGTAGCTCTATAGTATTGTCTAAAGTCTGGGAGAGTTATTCCTCCAGCCTCTTTCTTTCTCTTCAGTAATGCTTTGGCAATTCTAGGTCTTTGATGGTTCCGTATAAATTTTATTATGATTTGTTCTAGTTCTGTGAAATATGCCCTGGGTAATTGGATAGGGATTGCATTAAATCTGTAGATTGCCTTGGGCAGTGTGACCATTTTAACAATATTGATTCTTCCAATCCAAGTGCATGGGATATTTTTCCAGTTTTTAAAGTCTTCTTTCATTTCCTTCATCAATGGTTTATAGTTTTCTGTGTATATTTCTTTCACCTCCTTGGTTAGATTTACTCCTAGGTATTTTATTTCTTTGGGTGCTATTTTAAAGGGCATTGTTTTTATCCTTTCTTTTTCTGTTGATTCATCATTAGCATAAAGAAATGCAACTGATTTCTGAATATTAATCTTGTAACCTGATACTTTACTGAATTCTTCAATCAGCTCTAGTAGCTTTTTTGTGGACCTTTTAGGGTTTTCTATATATAGTAACATGTCATCGGCATATAGTGACACTTCTACCTCTTCTTTTCCAATTTAGATCCTTTTTATTTATCTCTCTTGCCTGATTGCTGTGGCTAAGATAACCAAGACTATGTTGAATTAGAGTGGTGATAGTGGGCATCCTTATATTGTCCCAGATTTTAGTGGGAATCTTTTGAGTTTTTCACCGTTGAGTACTATGCTGGCTGTAGGTTTGTCATATATAGCTTTTATTATGTTTGATATGTCTTGGACAAATCTTAAGAAATCTTTGTTTTTCTTTGCTTCCATCCCTGTTTCTCTTTACCCTGACCCTCTCTTGCTTTTTTCCCCTTATTATTTTCCCAACTCTTTCCTACAAGAAAGGACTCAACTCATTTTCATGCAAAAGTAGGCAAACTGTAGTCACCAATAAAATTTCTGAAACAGGAGAAGTCTGCTCCTTCATGCAAGATAATTACTTCTTTTGCTTTCTGCTCTCAAAGAATGATGATAACTCAAATGAGGGTGAAAGCTCTGCATCTTCAGGATGTGACTTTATTTTTGTATTTCATTTTATATCATGAAGGTCTGGACCACGGAATCTTAATCAAGTAGTCTGGGATACTTTTGGTGGAGAAGTGCATCCTGCAGTTGCACAATTCACATTTGCTTTTCTGTATTAATGAGAGCAGTATGATTGCCAGGTCTAGGATGATGCCGTGTCTGTTTTATGCACTTCAACTTGGATAAAAATGGTTGGATATGCAATGAGGAGACGTAGGGGTTATGGTGTGAATATTTCCTTTGCCAATTTGAATATTTATCTTATTGTAGACCTCCTAGGAGATTTCAAGTTTAACTCAACATATGGCCTGTAAATTTACAATTAAATTTATTTGTATAAATTTGACTCAATAGGAGTTAAGCTCAGGTGAAGGGAGTAAGCATATGGTAGATTTTCCACTAATTGAGAGACTTATGCTATGAGAAGTAAGTTGAAGGGGGGTTTGGTAACTGGAGTTTCATTTTATTACTATATAACTGAACTGATTACTTATATTCTTAGTTGGTTGTTACTCTACAGTACAGGTGAAAAAGGTTTTGTTTTTGTTTTTTACTGAAGTACATTTAATGAAATCACTGTTTCACTTAAAAATAATTCAATTTTTATATAGGTATATATTTTCATGTATATAAACATGTGAATATGCACTTATGTATTTATACACACATATATTTCTGCTTACCCTACAGATATTCCTTTTTTTTCTTTTTTCAGCTCTTTTGAGGTATACTTGACAAATAAAATTATCAGATATTTAAAGTGTACAATGTGATGAGTTGACTTACGTATACCTTGAGACATAATTCCCCTTTCAGAAGACAGTAAATTTCCATCTGGTAGGAATCTCTAACCTCTGGTCTTCTTTGGTGGGAGGCGTTATTCAACCTACCATACACCTCCCAGTAACTTGAACTTTCTCTAACCTAGCTCCTGCTCCCATCACTCCATGCAAAGCACCCTGACTAAATTCACCAAGAATCTGAATCTCTTCAATGCAGAAACCATTTATTTTCTTCTCAACATTTCAATCAGTTGAGAACTTTTTTTCAAAAAGACTTCTTGAAATGCTCTCTTTCCTTAGCTTCCCTGACACTAAACTCTCCTGGGTTCACCGGTTCCACTTTCCCTTTACTTATTCTTCTTACTTACCCATATTGAAACAAGGAACACACTTTCCAGAAGTGATTCTAGCTCAGAAACATGGTGAGTGTATTTCCCTCTTCTCCTCCCCTTTTCTACCTTGTTGCTCTTAGCAGTGTAGACATAGGCTTTAAGCTGAATGGTTTATTTGTTGTAAATTCAACACTGAGTGGAATGGCTTAGGGATATCAGTTTTCCAAATAGTAAAAAAGTTTTAATTTCTGCTTGGTGAAGTGACAGAGCTCCCAAATAGTCAGACATTCATCCATCCTTTGTCCTAGGGTCTTCACTTCTGGCTACATCCAGGCTTCTTCCAGAATTTGCTAATAGAGCAAATTCTGCTATATCAAAGAAGAGGCCTGGACAAATTCTGCCAGCTTCCTGAACAATATAGTCACTGATCAAGGCTTAGGCCTTGAAAATAGCTCCTTCTAGATACTGAGTGTCCCAAGAGTTCTATTTCCTTCTTGTCTAGAACATTTCCTTGGGCTGTCTTTCTTTACTTTTTTTCCTTTCTTTCTTTCTTTCTTTTCTTTCTTTCTCTTCTTTCTTTCTTCCTTTCTTTCTTTCTTTCTTTCTTTCTTTCTTTCTTTCTTTCTTTCTTTCTTTCTTTCTTTCTTTCTTTCTTCCTTCCTTCCTTCCTTCCTTCCTTCCTTCCTTCCTTCTTTCCTTCCTTTCTTCCTTCCCTTCTTACTTTCTTACTTTCTTTCCTTTGTTTTCTTTCTTTTCTTCCTCTAAGCTGCCTAAAACATTTCCTTGGGCCTTCTTTCTTTTCTTTTTCTTTTTTTCCCTAAGCTATATTCTTTTATTTCATGTGTGCAAATTTAAATTTGTTTTCTTTTTTGAGATATATATTTCCTTTTATTGAAGTATAGTCAGTTCACAATGTGTCAATTTCTGGTTTATAGCATAATATTTCAGTCATATATATATATATATATATATATATATATATATATACACATGTATTTCTTTTCATATTCTTTTTCATGATAGGTTTGCACAAGAAATGAATATAGTTCCCTGAGTTATAGAGTAGAAAGTTTTTGTTTATCTATTTTATATATAGTAGTTAGTATCTGCAAATCTCTTAAGTCAAGAGTGTGTGTAGAGTTCTGCTAAGAAAAGTGGTGATGGCAGAGCTGTAGAAAAATCTCCTTTTTCTGCTCATTTCCCACAATTCCTCCTGGGCACTTGCGAGAGGAGACACGAGTTCTTTCTGGGTGTTTGGGGGTTTTGTTCTGTTTTTCTAATCTGCTATTATTTTCATTTCTAGCCTACAAATTTCAGGGTGGGAGGTGAAACTTTTCTTCTGTTTCTATGGTTGAAATGAGATTTTTCTGTTTGCTGGGGAATTTCCTTTTGGTATTTCAACACAGGTTTGGAAGAAGAGAGCTGGATATCTCTGTTCAATCTGCTATTTTGGAAACACCACCACACATTAGGATTTTTTTTTTGATATATGACTTTTGCCAATTTTTTTCCGTCTGCATACAGAAGAAAATTAGAGGAATCTCTACAATTAAACTGTGTGACTCTGTATCATCAGTTCTTAAAAGTGACTTGCAGTGTCTCTTTTATACAGGAGTATAATCCAAAATGAATCATATCCTTCAAATGTGTCAGAAAGTGTTCTGAGATCTACAGGAGAAAGCAGTCCTAGCACTCATACAGAAACAAAGTTATGATACTCATTTGAGAAGCAATTAAAGTATGTAATTTATACACAAAGGAGAAAGAGTATAATACTTTTTGATTAGAGATTCAAGCATACATTTTATTTTTTATTTGATTTTTCTTTAAAAATATTTTATTACTTATATGATAATGATACACATATAAAAACAAAAACTTACAATTTGCAAAAAATTTTTTTGATGTCCTAATTTTATGTAATTCAGTACATTATGATGCTTTATTCATGTGATTTCTTGATTGATCAACAGATTTTTTTCTGGCTTGCTTTTCTGAAAATTCACTGATTATTGTTGGGAAGGTAATTCAGTTTATTTATTTATTTTTTTTAGTGAAGGTACTGGGATTGAACCCAGGACCTTGTGCATGCTAAGCACACTCTCTACCACTGAGCTATACCCTCCTCCCTCAAACATACATTTTAAAAACAATGAGAGTTAACAGAAAATAAGAAAGTTAGATAAAGTGTACATGTACTATATATATATATATATGTGTATACACACACATATACATTTGAAATATATACATATATATACATTTGAAAAGAAAGAGAGTTACAGCATTTTTATACAGATTTTTGATTTTAGAATAAGTGAAATCAAATTATTTTTATGGGAGTGCTGATTTTCCTCATTATGATCGGATCTGGAAGTTATAGAAAAAAATGTGATTTGATGTGATAAAAATGCGATAGTAATGGAAGTGGGATCTTCTATTCCTCTATTCCAGAGAGTACACTGTGGCTCGGAAATTTATTATACAGAAGTTAAAAAAAAAAAAAAAAGGCTTTCAGAGAAAGAGAAATAGCACATCTTTGCCACAGAAAAAAGTCACTTTGTGTTGGAAACTGATATTTCTATTCTAGGAAACTTTAATCCAACTGGTTCTGTGTGTGAAATAATGAGCCCAAGAGTCAACAGACATTTTTCTCCAATAGCAAAGGTCACAAGCCTTTGGTTGTCCACACTGCAGCTGTTTCACTCATTTGGAAAGCCTTTCTCTGTGATGGCTGCTCTGTCTCCATTAGTCACAAGACAGCATATTTCAGGGCTGAGGGTGGCACATTCTAATGCTGGATTTGGACAGAAATCTTAAGAAATATTATTTTAGGGACAATTGCAAAATGGCACTTAGCCATTTCAAGTAACATCCCAGTATGGTTCCCCTGCAAGGGTGGTGTCATTTTAGATGTTGGTTAAATATGATTTTTTTTTCCTAAAAATGCTGGGAAGATGAAAGAATTAAATGATGCATTTAAATGGCCATTAAAATATTATGATAGTTAATTTTATGTGTCAATGTGACTAGGTCATAGGGTACCCAGATTAAACATTATGTCTGAATGTGTCTGTAATATTTCTAGATGAGATTACCATTTAAATCAGTCAACTCAGCAAAGTAGATTGCCCTCCCCAAGACAAGTAGGCATCATTCAATCCATTGAGGGACTGAATGGAAAAAAATGCAGAAAAAAGGGGGATTTATCCCTTGCCTGCCTGCCTGCTGAGCTGTGGACCTCAGTCTTCTCTTGTCATTGGACTGGACTTTTGGTTTTGTTTCTCTGGAGAACCCTGATTAATGCAAATATGCAATTATACTCTTAGGGCTAGCCAAAATAGAAGTAGATGAAAAATTTAACTATCACTGGTGCAGTTTAAGGGGAACAAATATGATCTCCTGCTGACAATTATGCACCTGCCAAATCCTTGCCTTCATTGTCACCAGTGTCTCACATGTTATTTCAAACTTAACAATTTCTGATCTATTTCTTTGAATTTGTGGGTGCATGTCTAGTGTGATGATTAAAATACAAATATAGCCATATGTGATATATTGTCTTATTAATTATCACCCTGGGGATAATTAGGAAGGACATCAACTCTCACAGCTACTTAAGAGTTTTCGGAGCAGACGTGTCTGAGAAAGATGCTGAGCGTGTAGAAGGCAAACTTTGTCTCGATCATGGTTTTGCCAGAGAAGTGACTTTAATGGTTATAACTGTGCAGAATCAACGTTACAAGATGGTGAAGACTATCAGTTCTAGAACCAAATCACTGAGGGCTGAATCTGGGCTATGAAAATTTTCAGTTGTGTGAATTTGGCTGTTATTTTACTTCTGGCACAATTTCCTCCTTTGTAAAGATAATGCAGACCTTCTAAGGTTATTGTAAATATTAAATACATTAATAAGTATAAAAAAGTGCAAGGCCTATTTTAATTAAGAAGTAAATGTTAGCAACTTTCAAAAAATAGTAACTATTAGTGAGGCATACATGGCTATTTAAGCTTCATATTACTTAGAATGAACTCTGCCAGGAACATATATGTATATATATGTGTATATATTTATGGTAGTATATTCTGCAAATGTATTCTCAGTAATATTGTTTCTGGTTAGTTTAACCTATGTTTATATATGAATCTGAGACTTCTATATACATAAAAAAAGTCAGTGAATACTTACAAAGTTGTGTTTAAGTGTATGTCATTTTAAGATTTTACCAACCATCTGAACTCCACAGACTAGTATAAGTGTGGGCATATGTTCCCATCCCTTTGCGACATATTAAACATTTTTAATTTCAGTTTAACAGTTTTCAATGAATTTAGCTCTTACATTTTCATGAAGCTTGCATCTACTTAGAGATAAAGCATGCACTCTACATATGTTTTGTTATTTCAAATTCCAAGAAACACATACATTTTATAGCATCCTAAAAGGTCTTTTTCACAGTTTTTATTATTTAATTCTATTGTTCTATATAATTGGGAAGAAATAAAACTAACAAGAGTAAAATAATTTCCCATCCTTCCCAACCATTAAACCATTTGAGCTTTAATTTTTCCTTATTCTTCATCCAAAGTTCATATGATAACTTTTATTTAGAAAAAAATCTAATAATTTACTTACAGTCATGGTCTGCAATTGCTCTGAGATATTTCTAAAATTGGTGGTATGGGTAGAGTGTAATTTTAATAATTTTTGATGAAGTTTCCATCTACTGTTGGTTACTGAGGTTTATGACTCTTTGCTGTGTGTGTAACAAATCTTTTTCTTCAGAGAAATATCATAAATACCTGTAATGGATACTTTATCATTTTCATTTATTTCATATTTGTTTGCTTAGGTTACTACATTACTAAGCTTATACTGTTTTCATGTTTTACCTAATTTTAGTGTATCTACTTTACCAAATTAAGTGTTGTGCATATATATGCACTCATACTTATCTCGGTTATTTCATGTATTTTATGGCTGAATTTTTGTGTAAAATAACAGAATGAAAGTCTTTTCTTTCTATATTCAACATCTCTACTCAATATATAAGCTTATGTTATCCAAGATCCCAGTCAAAGTCTTTAAACTTACCAGGAAGTGGGGCCATGTCAGAGCAGAGCCAGATGACTTGAGGTCCCAGCAAATCATTTAATCCTCACAACTAAGCAACTATGAAGAAGACAAGCCAAGTATTGATTTTCCTACTTAGCATGTGAGAAAATAGACACAGCACGCTTTAATGATTTCTAAATTTGAATCCATTGGAAGAAAATGAGCCTATTCAACTTAACACAAAGAGAGAATTAAAAGGCTCTTTTATATCAGAAAACAATCATACTATGGCAGAAATTAACACTAACACAAGCATGTTTACAATAAGTGTAAATGGGGTGTGTTACTTTCCTAGGACTGCCATAATGAAGTACCACAGCTTCGGCTTAAAACAACAGAAACTTACTTTCTCACATTTCTGTAGTCCTGAAATCTGATCTCAAGGTGTCAGCAGGGTTTTATTCTCCTCAAAGGCTCTAGGGAGAGTCTGTTCCTTTACTTTCCCAGCTTCTGGTGGCTCCAGGCATCCCTTGACTTGTGGTCCCATCCCTCCAATCTCTGCCTCCATGGTCATATTGCCTCCTCCTCTTCTGTGTGTCTTTTCTGTGTGTCTGTCCTAAAATGTCCTCAGGCTTTCTCTTAAGATATGTATGCTTGCATTCAGGGACAACCTGGATAATCCCAGATTAACTCCTTTTTTCAAGACTCCTAACTTAATCACATCGTTTGGCATGTACAGTAATATTCACAGGCCCTGGGAATTAGGATGTAGATATATCTTTTTGAGGGCCATCATTCAGCTCATTATACAGGGTAACCCCACCTATCAGAAGAGATACTACATAAGGGAAAAAAAATCCAAAAATATATTTTCTTTAAGTAATTCACTGAACTAAAAAGGATACATAATTCTAAACTACATCGTTAATGTCAAATACAACAGGCAACTATAAGCCCCAAAATAACTCAATATAGAAATTTTAAATATTAAATGATATATAATTTAAGTTAAAATTATCATAACACTTTAAATACTTATGAAAATAAGAAAAATAGGTTTAGAAGTTATAACAACTTTAAATATATATGCACCTTATATATATTTATCTTCCAATTGTATTTTTTAAAAAAACTAGAAATTGAAGATTTAAAGAGCAAGCAAACTATTGTAGTTGTAAATAGAACTCTTACAAAGAGATGCACCAATCACATAACAAAAAGGAAATACATATACAAAATTACAGTAATGTGATCAATATTCTTGAAACAAGAAAAGATGGGGTCAAAAGAAACTTTCTTAACGTGATTTACTATGTAGATGAAAAATTAATAACAATTGCTCTTTTCTTTTTGTTTCTCCTTTTGTGGTAAGAGTACTTAACATAATGCTCAGCGTATTAGCAAAATTTTAAGTATACAATACAGCATTATTAACCATAGGCCCCATGTTGTAGATCTAGAATTTTTATCTTGTATAAATGAAACTTTGTACCCTTTGATTGACATCCCGTCATTTTCCTCCCTCCTTAACCCTTGGCAAGTACCACTGTACTCATTACTTTTATGTGTTTGACTGACAAACATGATTCTTAATGAAAAGTTGTTAGAAATATTTCCTTTAGGATTTGAAACAAAATAAAGATTCCTACTATTGCCACTACTAATAAATGTAAAGTTAGAATTTACAGCCAGCAAATTATTTTTAAAAATAAGATACAATAGCTATAAAAATTGGTAGAGAAAATTCAAAATACTATTATTTGCAGATGATATGATTATCTACGTAGAAAGCTTCACTGGATCAAGAAACATTTCTGAACTATGAGAAAATTTAGCAAATGTATGCAAAGTCAACTTATGAAGCCATCTGTATTTTTCTGCACCATGAACAGTCAATTAAATATATAATAGAAAATGAGATATTATTCGTAACATCAGAAAAAATAGTAATGATAGATAGTTTTTTCTTATCAAAGGCAAATCACAATGCTATCCTTTAAGCAAGAGAGTGTGAAATTGACTGGTACATGATCTTATAAATAATGTAAGTGTAGTGGGTTTTATGGTGACTCATCCATCCACAAATATATGTCATGTCTTAGTTTCTGGATCTGTAACCTTAAAGGGTAGTAATCTTAAAGGGTAAAATAGCAACAATATGGCAAAAATTATGGTTAAGGATCTTGAAAGGAAGAGATTTTCCTGGATTACCAATGGGATCACATGAATGAGAGAAGAGGAGGGAGATCTTTACACACAGGTACACAGAGGAGCAAGTGATGTGAAGATAGAGCAGAGAGAGATGTAGCCACAAGTTAAGGAAAGACAAGAGCAACAATAAACTGTGAGACAAAGGGATGGATAATCCCCTAGAGGCTCTGGAAAGACTACAACCCTATTGATACCTTGATTATGGGTTTCTGGTCTCCAGAACTGGGAGAGAGTAAGTGTCTTATTTTAAGCTACTTGTTTATGGAAATTTGTTTCCAAAAACACAGGAAAATAATACTGATTTTCATACCAAGAGTGGTTCTAGAAGAATACAATATTAAGGAGGAATTTTCTCAACTGGTTCTGGATTCACTGGAATTGGTTGTCTAATTTGATTAGATCTAAAGGCACAAGTTACTCCATTTCCACTCATAAAGAGAATATTGATAGTTCATGGTGAGAAGCAGCATTAGAGATGTGCCAAATATCACCATTGGGTTCTCCTAACAAATATATATATAAATATATAAAAATAGAATATATATATATATAGATTCCGGGTAACTATGTATTTCATACTTTAGAACATTTGAGTTAAGTATAACTTGACTCACCAAAACCAAGAACCATACCCCCTCCTCGATCCACTCCCAGGTGTGAACCACTTTATAGACCCAGAAGTCCTTGAATAAAATGAAGGTCAACTCCTCCTGAGAAAGAATCCAGCTGCATGGCCAAAATTTATACTGTTGAACATTCTCCCAGCCTTCCTGAAAGGGGCAGAATTGTTTTAGTGGGTTTTCTACAGATTGGGCAAAAGGAAATATTCAGATGCTTTGAGGACTACTGAACTTTGGCTCTGAAGTGACACTAACCCCAGGAGCTCTATATGTCTTTGTGGACTGTTACTCAGAGCAAGCATTTATGAAGATAAGGTCACCAATGGTATTCTAGATCAATTCCATCTTATATTGGGTCTAGTGGATCCCTGAGTCCATCCTGTGGTTATTTCTCCAGTTCTCAAATGTATAATTAGAAGACTCCACACACTGTTTCCTGACCAGTGGAGTGAGAGTTGCTATGGTAGGAAAGGCCATGTGGAAACCACTAGAAAGGCCTCTCTAGTTGGGATAAATAGTAAGCCAAAAACTCTACCAGATATATGAAAGTATTCCTGAGATTAGGGCCACCATCAAGGACTTGAGAGGTGCAGAGATGCTGATTCCCACCTCATCCCTATCCAATTGGCTTTGTTTGTCCTGTGCAGAAAACAGATGGGTCTCGGAAAGGGACTGTGGATTTTAGTAAAATTAACCAAATGGTAACTCTAATTGCAGCTGCTCTTCCAGATGTGATTTCATGGCTTCAGCAAATTAATGCATCCCGTGGTACCTGGTGTGTAGTAAACACTTCTTTCTTTTCTTTTCTTTTAACATTTTTTTATTGAGCTATAGTCATTTTACAATGTTTTATCAAATTCCAGTGTAGAGCACAATTTTTCAGTTATACATGAACATACATATATTCATTGTCACATTTTTTTTTACTGTGAGCTACCAAAAGATGTTGTATATATTTCCCAGTGCTATACAGTATAATCTTGTTTATCTATTCTACATATGCCTGTCAGTATGTACAAATTTTCAACTCCCAGTCTATCCCTACCCACTCCACTCACTCTTGGCAACCACAAGTTTTAATTCTATGTCTCTGAGTCTGTTTCTGTTTTGTATTAATGTTCTCGTTTTGTTTTGTTTTGTTTTTTTAGATTCCATATGTGGTGTATTTATACAATGAAATACTATTTAACCACAAAAATTACAACATAATGCCATTTGCAGCTTCTTTCTTTTTTTTGACATTTTTTAATGATTTATAATCATTTTACAATGTTATGTCCAATTCCAGTGTAAAGCACAATTTTTCAGTTATACATGAACATATATATATTCATTGTCATATTTTATTCTCTGTGAGCTACCATAAGATCTTGTATATATTTCCATGTGCTATACAGTATAATCTTGTCTATCTATTCTAAATTTTTGAAATCCCAGTCTATCTATTCCCACCCCCACCCCCTTGGCAACTAAAAGTTTGTATTCTATGTCTATCAGTCTATTTCTGTTTTGTATTTATGCTTTGTTTTTGTTTTCTGTTGTTTTTTTTTTTTTTTTGATTCCATATATGAGTGATCTCATATGGTATTTTTCTTTCTGTTTCTGGCTTCCTTCACTTAGGATGACATTCTCCAGGAGCATCCATGTTGCTGCAAATGGCGTTATGTTGTCAGTTTTTGTGGCTGAGTAGTATTCCATTGTATAAATATACCACCTCTTCTTTATCCAGTCATCCATTGATGGACATTTAGGCTGTCTCCATGTCTTGGCTATTGTAAATACTGCTACTATGAACATTGGGATGCAGGTGTCATTTTGAAGTAGGGTTCTTTCTGGATATATGCCCAGGAGTGGGATTCCTGGGTCATATGGTAAGTCTATTCCTATTCTTTTGAGAAAGCTCCATACTGTTTTCCACAGTGGCTGCTCCAAACTGCATTCCAACCAGCAGTGAAGGAGGGTTCCCTTTTCACCACAGACTCTCCAGCATTTGCCATTTGTAGATTTTTGAATGATGGCCAATTTGGTGTGAGGTGATACATCACTGTAGTTTTGATTTTCGTGTCTCTGACAATTAGTGATATTGAGCATTTTTTTCATGTGCTTATTGATCATTTGTATGTCTTCTTTGAGAATTGCTTGTTTAGGTCTTCTGCCCATTTTTGGATTGGGTTGTTTATTTTTTTCTTATTAAATCGTATGAGCTGCATATGTATTCTACAGATCAAGCCTTTGTCAGTTTCATCTTTAAAAATTTTCTCGCATTCCGTAGATTGTCTTTTTGTTTTACTTATGGTTTCCTTGCTGTGCAGAAGCTTGTAAGTTTCATGAGATCCCATTTGATTATTCTTGCTTTTATTTCTATCAATCATTTGAGTAGACTGTTCTAGGAGATATTTTTGAGATGTATGTCACATAATGTTTTGCCTATGTTTTCCTCTAGAGGGTTAATTGTATCTTGTCTTATGCTTAAGTCTTTGATCCATTTTGAGTTGATTTTTGTGTATGGTGTAAGAAAGTGTTCTAGCTTCATTGATTTACATGCAATGCTGCTGTCCAGTTTTCCGAACACCATTTGCTGAAGAGACTGTCTTTATTCCTTTGTATATTCTTGCCTCCTTTGTCGAAGATTAGTTGACTCAAAGTTTGTGGGTTCATTTCTGGGCTCTCTATTCTGTTCCATTGGTCCATATGTCTGTTTTTGTACCAATGCCATGCTGTCTTGATGACTGTAGGTCTATAGTATTGTTTGAAGCCTGGGAGAGTTATTCCTCCAGCCTCATTCTTTCTCTTCAGTAATGCTTTGGCAATTCTAGGTCTTTTGTGGTTCCATATAAATTTTATTATGATTTGTTCTAGTTCTGTGAAATATGTCCTGGGTAATTTGATAGGGATTGCATTAAATCTGTAGATTGCCTTGGGCAGTGTGACCATTTTAACAATATTGATTCTTCCAGTCCAAGCGCATGGGATATCTTTCCAGTTTTTAAAGTCTTCTTTCATTTCTTTCATCAATGGTTTATAGTTTTCTGTGTATATTTCTTTCACCTCCTTGGTTAGATTTACTCCTAGATACTTTATTAGTTTAGATGCTATTTTAAAGGGGATTGTTTTTATACCTTCTTTGTCTGTTGATTCATCATTAGTGTAAAGAAATGCAATTGATTTTTGAACATTAATCTTGTAACTTGCTACCTTGCTGAATTCTTCAATCAGCTCTAGTAGCTTTTTTGTGGACCTTTTAGGGTTTTCTATATATAGTAACATGTCATTGGCATACAGTGACACTTTTACCTCTTCTTTTCCAGTTTGGATCCCTTTTATTTCTTTCTCTTGCCTGATTGCTGTGGTTAGGACTTCCAAGACTATGTTGAATAGGAGTGGTGACAGTGTGATCTTTGTCTTGTTCCAGATTTTAGTGGGAATCTTTTGAGTTATTCACCATTGAGTACTATGCTGGCTGTAGGTTTGTCATATGTAGCTTTTATTATGTTGAGATATGTTCCCTCTGTATGCACTTTGACAAGGATTTTTATCATAAATGGGTGTTGAATTTTATCAAATGAGTTTTCTGCATCTATTGAGATGATCATGTGGTTTTTGTCCTTTCTCTTGTTGATGTGATGTATTACATTGATTGATTTGCATATGTTGAACCAGCTTTGTGTTCCTGGGATGAACCCCACTTGATCATGATGTAGAATCTTTTTTTATGTGTTGTTGGATTCTATTTGCTAATATTTTGGTGAGGATTTTGGCATCTATGTTCATCAGTGATATTGGACTATAATTCTCTTTTTTGGTAGTGTCTTTGACTGGTTTTGGTATCAGGGTGATGGTGGCTTCATAGAATGAGTTTGGGAGTATTCCTTCCTTTTCAATCGTCTGGAAGAGTTTGAGAAGGACTGGTATGAGTTCTTCATTGTATGTTTGGTAGAATTCCTCGGTGAAGACATCCGGTCCTGGAATTTTATTTGTAGGGAGGTTTTTTACTGTTATTTGATTTCATTTCTAGTGATTGGTTTGTTCAACTGGTCAGTTCCTTCTTGATTCAGTCTTGGTGGACTGTATGTTTCCAGAAACCTGTCCATCTCCTCTAGGTTATCCAGTTTGGTTCCATATAGTTTTTCATAATATTCTCGTATAATATTCTGTATTTCTATGTTATTTGTTGTAAGTTGTCCATTTTCCTTCCTTATTTTGCTTAATTGTGCTCTCTCTTTTTTCTTCTTTGTGAGTTTGGCCAGAGGTTTGTCGATTTTATTTACTTTTTCAAAAAACCAGCTTTTGGTTTGATTGATTTTTTTCCTTTTTTTTTTTAAATCTCTATTTTATTTCTTTCCTTCCTGATCTTTATAATTTCCTTCCTTCTGCTGTCTTTTGGGGTTTTTTGTTTTGCTTTTTCTAGTTTATTCAGCTGGTGGGTTAAATTGTTTATCTGAGATTCTTCTTCCTTTTTGAGGAAGGGCTGTATCCCTATAAACTTCCCTCTTAGCACTGCCTTTGCTGTGTCCCATAAATTTTGTGTGGTTGTGCTTTCATTGTCATTTGTCTCAAGGTATTTTTTAAATTTCAGCTTTGATTTCCTCATTGACCTATTGGTATTTTAATAGCATATTGCTTAATCTCCATGCTTTCGTTTTTTTCTCCTTTGTTTCTCTGTTGTTGATTTCTAGTTTCATGGCACTGTGGTCAGTAAAGCTGCTTGAGATAATTTCTATCTTCTTAAAATTGTTGAGGTTTCTTTTGTGTCCAAGTACATGATCAATCCTAGAAAATGTTCCATGTGCACTTGAAAAGAATGTATATCCTATTTTTGGGAGGTGAAATGTGATGAAAATATCCACCAAGTCTAATTTTTCTATTGTACTATTTAGTTTCTCTGTTGCCTTATTTATTTTCTGTCTGCAAGATCTGTCTAGTGATGTTAATGCAGTGTTAAAATCTCCAACTATGATTGTATTCCCACCAATATCCCCCTTTATCTCTGTTAGTAATTGTTGTATGTACTTAGGTGTTCCTACATTGGGTGCATATATATTAACGACTGTAATATCCTCATCTTGTATCACTCCTTTAATCATTATAAAATGTCCCTCTTTATCTTTCTTTATGGCCTTTGTTTTAAAGTCTATTTTGTCTGAAATCAGTACTGCAACACCTGCTTTTTTGGCTTTTCCATTTGCATGGAATATCCTTTTCCATCCTTCATTCTCAATCTATATGTGTCCTCCCTAAAGTGGATCTCTTGTATGCAGCATATTGAATGTTTTTGCTTTATTATCCAGTCTGCCATTCTATGTCTTTTGCCTGGAGCATTTAGTCCATTAATATTTACAGTAATTAATGATAGATGTGTGTTTATTGCCATTTTGAACTTATCTTTGCAGTTGATTTGATATTTCCTCTTTGTTCCTTTCTTCTTCCTTTTGTGGTTTGGTAATCTTCCTTTGTATTATCATGGATTTTATTTAGTTTTTGTGACTCCCTTGTAAGTTTTTGGCTTGTGGTTACCCTTTTGTGTAAGTCTATTAGCCCATTAACATAACCATTTTTATTAAACTGATAGGAACATGACCTCAAACCCATTCTACTGAGAACAAATTATTTAAAAAAGAAAGAAAAAATTTCTATATTTCCCTGCCTCCCTCTCCCACTCTCAGTGATTTGTATGTCTTCTTTTATAATTTCGTGTTTTCTTTATTTGTAATTCATGAGTTATCACCTTTCCAGTTGTGAGTTTCTCATTTCTGTAGCATCCTGCTGCTTTTCTATTTAGTGTAGAACTGTCAATATTTCTTTTAGAATGGGTTTAGTGTTGCTAAACTCTTGCAGTTTTTTCTTCTCTGTGAAAATCTTTATGTCTCCTTCTCTCCTAAAGGATAGCCTTGCTGAATAAAGTAACCTAGGCTGCATCTTTTTTCATTCAGGGCTTTGAATATATCTTGCCACTCCCTTCTGGCCTGTAGTGTTTGTGTAGAGAAATCAGCTGAGAGCCTTATGGGGGTTCCCTGGTAACTCACTCTTTGCTTTTCTCTTGCTGCCTTTAGGATCATTTCTTTATCCTTGACTCTGGCCATCTTGATTATGATATGTCTTGGTGTGGGCCTATTTGGGTTCTTCCTGTTTGGGACCGTCTGAGCTTCCTGTACTTGGATATCTGATTTCTTCTTTATGTTTAGGAAGTTTTCAGTCATGATTTCTTCCAATACCTTTTCAATCCCTTTTGATCTTTCTTTCCCTTCTGGGACCCCTATTATGAGAAGATTGGGATGCTTTATATTGTTCCATAAGTCCCTTATGCTATTTTCATTTGTTTTTATTTGTTTATCTTTTAAGTTGTTCTGATTGGGTGCTTTCTATTTTCCTATCTTCTAGGTCACTAATTCATTCCTCTGTATTATCTAGTAGGCTTTGCACAGCTATTAGATCATTCCTCATCTCTGTCAATGAGTTTACCCATTCTACTTGGCTCTTCTTTATAGCTTCCATTTCATTTTTGACATACTTTATATCTCTAAACACTATCTCTTTTAATTCCTTCAGTACTTTGATCACTCCTTTTTTGAAATCTTGATTTAGTAGGCTATCGATGTCTATTTCATTGAACATTCTTTCAGGGGATTTCTCTTGTTCTTTTAATTTGGAATGGTTTCTCTGCTTCTTCATCTTGCTCATACCTCTCTGGCACTGTGGTTTATGGAGTATCAGTTATCTATTGTGGTCCTTAAGGAGTTTATCTATCTAATGCCTATGTAGGAATAAAACTTAAAAAAGAGAGAGAGAGAAAGAATTTTAAAAGAAGGGAGAAAAAAGGTTTGAAAACAGTGTATAATGAATAATAGAAGAGCAAGTTGAAGCAGAATAGCAATCGGGTTGAGACATCCTTTAAAAACCTTTAAAAAAGAGAAAAGTGGAAAAATGTATTTGAAACCTGTGTATAATCAATAACAGGACATCAAAACCAAGAGAAATAAAAGTGAAATGATGTAGATTTTTAAAAATAATTATAATAATTTTTTTTAAATTGAAAGGGATTAAAACTAGGGGTATATATAATTGTTTACGAAGTAAAAATTAAAAGGATAATAAAAAATAGAACAGCTAAAAACAGATTAAAAAAAAAGGGAGGTGATATTCTCCTGGAAACTGTGCTCTTAATGTGAAGTCTTTCTGTCTCTGTCCTTTTTTGGAAGCTCAGCTTGCTGTTTCCAGAGGCTGTCCATTGGCACCCTCATCTGTGCTGCTCCCAGTGTCTGTCAGCAAGCAGCTCTTGCCCCCTCCCAACACTGGGTCAGGTGCAGCTCTCCTATGCTGTGGGCAGGCAGGTCACTGCCCGTCCCGATGCCGCAGTCAGATGTTGCAGACTGGCTAGGTAGGAGGGTGGGTCATGCTCCGTCCCAGCACTATGTCAGGGGCTGCGTTCCTGCTGGAAAGGTTGAGGGCCACCCGTCCTCACCCGGTGTTGGTTGTGCTGCTGCTCTGTGCCACTGTGTGCTCTGCCTCGGGTCAGCTCTCCACAGGTGGACTTGGGGAAGACCAAGGAACAGCCCTGTCCCTGCTCCGGGCCAAAACCCAGCTCCTTGTTTTTCTTTGCGGAGCAAGTTCTGTGAGGGACCAAGACGGAAGGATCCTATCTGCCTTGAGCTATAGACAAGTCGAGGTCTGGCCTTTGAGGCTGCTAAGCCCATAGGTGCAGATTCAGGTTTCGGTTTTGCCCCTGCCACCCGCCTGGGTGCTAAGCACTGGAGGATACCATGGCCCGCCTGAGCCCCGCCTCTCTTCATCCGAAAACTTTCCGAGGGTTTTTAGAGATGGGTGTATGCACCCTTCCCCCCAGGGCACATCAACCATGTTGTTTTATGGAGGGCCCAGGTTGTTCTGCCCTGAGCACCCATACCAATGGTGTGCAGCCCCCTGCAGTCCCCCAGGGCTGCCTCAGTGCAGCTGCACCCATCCTCCACCCAGCTCAGGCAGCCTGGCCCTGCTCCCAGCTGCCAGCCCCTGTCTGGGGCTGCGTGTCGTGGAGACCTTCTGTGCCCCTTTAACTTAGTTCTGTTGGTCAAGGGCTGCTCTGTACAGATCTGAGACTCGGAGGCTCCCCCACCTTCCCGCTGGCCTCTCCGTTGGAGAGGACAGACCCAGCAAATGAGCGCCCATCCTCCTTTGCCACTCCCTTCCCATGGGACCGGTCCCCCACTGTTTTGCCTTTTCTTTTTTCTTTTTTCCTTTTCTCCTACCAGATTTTTGGCATCTGTATCTTTTGAAGAGGACTATGTTCTATTGGAGTTCTGCAGGTGCTCTGTTTGGCTGAGTGGGTCTGTCTGTGAATGTGAGTCTCGGGGTATTTGTGGGAGAGGATGAACAAGTGTCCTTCTACTCTGCCATCTTGGCATCCTCGCTTCAGCTTCTTTCTTGATACTTAGTAGTAAAAATCACAAGAAGCAGTTTGCTCTCAGTTGACAAGCCCAGCAGTTCACCTCCATGGCTCTGCCCTAAGTTATAATTTAGTTTTTAGGGACCTTGATGGCTTTTCCCTTTCCCAAACCTACCACAGTATTATACTGGTAAGATTATGCTGTTTGAATCAAATGAGCAAGAAGGAGAAACTTCACTAGACTTATTGTTAAGACATTAGTGTGTCAAAAGCTAAGAAAAAAATTCCACAGGAATTCAAAGTCCTTCCACCTCAGTAAAATTTCCAGAGGTCCCGTGGTATAGAGAGGGCATTTTGAGAGACTTCTTCTAAAATGAAGGGTCGTTGTTGCACCTGTCCCCTTCTATAAGCAAAAAATGAGGCTCTGTGTTTACTGGACCACTTTGGATGTTGGATTCAATATATTGCTCACTTGGCTATGTTACTGTGTGTCATTTACAGAGTGACCTGAAAGGCTGCTAGTTTTGAGGGTGGCCCAGGACAAGAGAAGGCTGTGCAAAAGGTGCAGGCTGCCCAGCCAGATGCTCTACCACGTGGGTCAGGAGATCCAGCAGACACTGAAAATCAAATGACTAACACTATTATGTTATAAAGAGGTGCACATTCTCCCTCATGGTTAAAGTAGTGTACCTAAAAAGGCAATACATTAGGGATCTATGGACACCAGATTGGCAAAAAATAGAAAGTCAGACAATGTCGAGTTTTGATACAAAAAAGGGAGAGACAGAATTATGCATATCCTGCAGGAAATAGTGTAACCATCATAGAGATTAGCCATCCTAGAGAGAATTTTGAAAGTAAGATTAAAATGAAATGTATCTAAAACTGATGACTATCCTATGATGGATATCTGTCCAAAAAATGTTTGCACCTTTCTGTGAAAAAAATATATATTTGCACATTTATTGCATCTCTTTTTTTCTGGTAGTGGGAGTTGGAGAGAAACCCAGTTTCCCATCACTAAAGGAACTAAAGCAAATGTGATGGGAGCAGTGCTAGAAGCACAGACTCAATGTACTCTCTGAAGCACCATAGGTCTTATAGAACGTACTGTTGAGAATACCAGGTAAGACAAATAATGAGCTCTCAAGCAGGACACCATTTCTGTAAATCAAAAGTACACACAAAGGAACATACTGTGTTTTAGAGTGGTGTATGTGTCTAAGGAGACACAGAAAACACACTGGAAAGTGTATTTTTGTGAAGGAGGAGAATGAGACTGGGGAGTGTGGATGAAAAGGAAATTAGAAAAATTAAAATAACACAAGTGATAATTGATGATCGAGTAGTGTGTGATAATCTGAAGAAATGATCAACTTAAATGTCTATGTTTGAGCACAGAGAGGGAGAGAGAGAAAGCGGGAGGCAGAAACTGTTAGGAGTTTTAAAATTGATAGTATATTCATATATCTAACAATACATATTAATATTTTAAACACATATCATTTACTCAAAAATACATTAGACTATGGACAAAGTTTGTGTTATATGACATTCATTGACACACTATTTAGAAAAGTGAAAAAGCAAGAAATCTAAAATACATACTAACATGGGAAAAGTTAATTACAGGAGTGGTTAAATTAAATATAAAGAGATCTTGAAAGCAAAAGTTACAAATTATGTTGTAAAGATACTGGCAAAATAAAAATCACAGATTTTATTTTTATGTTAAAAGAACAATTACCAACTAGAATATGCAGAATACATACAAATGTATGTAATATACATAGAGAATGACTGATATGTAGAAGCAAAATTCTGATAGTTGTTTTCTCTCAGTTAGGAAAACATGTATGAAAGAGTCAATCAAAAAAGACAATTATGTCATGAAAAAAACACAACTGACATGTATCTCTTATTGAAAACCAGTAATTATTTAAAATATAAACAGTTATATGTTAAATACTTTTATAACAATGATTTGACTTTATTACTTCTAAAATTAGTATGTTATTATGAACTTCAAGCATGTATCTTTCAATGGCTTGTTAAATACTCACCACATTATCTGTTATGTAATGTGAACACTAAGGGAAAAACAATATTTCTACCCTAGAGAAACCAATGGTAGAGACACTATTTGTAAATGGGTATGTTGCACAATGCTATAAGACAAAAATTCAACAAAGAAACATGGTCCAAGTGTTTCTGAATTAGGGAGAAGTATGATTATTTCCTATGTGACCTTCCTTTTGAGGCCAAATAGTATGGAGATAGGATAATATGAGAATGATGCTTGCTTTGGTGGCACATAGACTAAATTTGGAATTACATGGAAAAGATTAGTATGGCTCAGGATTCATGAAGTGTTCCATACTTAAAATAATAATAATCTGAGAATGATTAAGGTTGACTCTGTGATAAACCAACCTGGTTGTGGAATTGACAGGCCTCTTTAGGCATGGCCTTCCTTCCAGATCACGTTGTCGAAAGTCATCATTTGCTGAAAGCTATTGGAAGTACATGAGTCTTAAATGTCGTAAAACCAGTCATCTCTTGGGAAGTCTTAATAAATGTGTTTAGGTTGAAGTAACACTTAATCAGTTTCTGAAAATCTTTGGAAAATTCAGTGCCCTTGAGTGAGAGATTTTGAAAAGTCAAAGCCTGGTGTAAGGACCCAGAATGACTGAGCTACAGGGTACAAATCAGAATTCAAGAAATCCTTCTGCAGCAGAGAAGAAGCACATAGAAGTGCCGAGTGTAACAGACTGAGGCTGCAAGGCTCACTCTCTGTAGCCGAGGCAGGTGTTGAGGTTTGCTTCAGTATGAAAGGTAGTTTCCAAACCAGATATTATTGACACAAAGAGCATCAGTAAACATATCTGAGAAAGGTGATTACTGAGTGCCCTACTACGTTCCACATCTCGAAAAAGTTCAAAGGCTATTTGAACTAATGAACAATGCAAAGAACATAAAGCTAACATATTCTTCCCTGTTTTCAATAGACTGATAGTCTATGAGAATCACTTAGCAGAGATGCCTCTAAAGGGAATACATATAAGAGTGAATTTTTTTTTGAAACAAAAATAAAAATCATTTTTTCATTTTCTAAGGATAAAAGCCTGGCAGTTGACTTGAGATATTTTTATGACTATTTTTAAGTAGAGGCAATACTTCATTTTTTGTGGACTAGCTCATTCTTAGCTGACAGTCATGTTGATCCAGTATTGCAAAACGAAGTCAGTACACCCATCTACCTCCAAATCCATTTCTAGCTGTAATGCTTCAAAACTCCCCATAAAACTCACCTCCTTCATTGACCCTTACTTCAATTGATAGTCTCTAGAGAGTATTACCAAATTAAAATATATGATCATGAATATAAATGCTAATTTCTTCTAATATGTAGCCTTATGTAGGATTTCTGAGACATTCATTTGATTAGCTTTTTTAAATAAAATCTTTAAGAGTTTCAAGATTATTTCTGTGGCTTATAATGTATCTAACACATCCTCAAAATATATTAGTTCTTGTAATAATATAAGATCCTTGCATTGCATTTATGCCAGCTTGCGGATCACCCTCGAATGCTTTGATTTCACAGGGTTTTCCTTGGCACTTAATTTAAACTTACAACATTGGTCTTTCAAATCTGACATTTGTATGATTGGTGGATTGTACTGCAATTTTATTGACCTTTATCTTGTTTTGGTGCTCACTGGCTCATCAGATGATACACTGTCAAACGAAGGGCATTAACTGCTTCTCTACCTCCCTGTCTATAGGGTATCTTTTGCAAGAGCGCTGCTGATCATTCATGAATAGTTCTTCATTTGGCAATTCCCTTCAACTCACTATAACCTTTATAGCCTTCAGGGAGCTATTTGTCTTCGCATTTTCTAATCTTGTGATTTATATACTAGTAAGCCCGAGAGCTACTTCTCAGCCCCAAGGTGGCTACACATACTCTCGCTTTATTTTGCTGCCAGAGCTGCCTTTTCCCCCTTTTAAAGAAACCCATTACTTTCTATATTCTTGGAGGACCCTTTTTTTCCAAGACTGGCTCAATTTTTCTTTCTGGCTCTGAAGAAAACCCATTATTAAGCTACGATTAAGTCCTGTTAGTATATATTTTGATCACTATGAAGGAGTAACCAGGGGAGGGGGAAGGTATAGCTCAGTGGTAGAGTGTATACTTCGCATGCAGGAGATCTTGGGTTCAATCCCCAGTACTGCCATTAAAAATAAATAAATAAATAAATAAATAAATAAATAAATAAATAAATAAATAAAAATTAATTACCATCCCCTTCCCCCCCCCAAAAGTAACCTGGGGATGATTTCTAAAAAATATTTTTAAATATTTTTACAAATATTCTGGATTACTCAGAATCTCAGCCTTTTGCTTCTGCCTGCTAATTTATACTTCATTTAAGGAGATGTTACATTGAAGAAAATTTAGCTTAGAAATACTACTCTTGCTTTCTGTATTTAAATGTAAATAACAGCATTTACATTTTCACCTTGAACTGAGGCTTTGTTTATCTCTTTTCTCTATCATCTCCTTTATCTATGAATGTCCTTCCACTCAACAATTGCATGATTTCCCCAAAACAAACATCATTTCAGAATAGTGGAAGTTTTCTAGGCTCTAGTGGATAACTTAGATTTCCAAGGATCTTAAGATGGGGTTATCCCATTTCTTCAGCCCTTCACCTTGTTATAAAGGAGGCTTATAGGCAAGGTATCAGGGTATGTTTGTCTCCAAGTAAAAGGAAACCGGAATTACATTAGTTTAAGCCACAATAATATTAAATTTTCCTCACAAAACTTGGAGAGAGATGACCCCAGGATTCACATAGTTGCTTGATAATGCTAGAACTCTGGGTTGTCATCTCTGCTGTTTGTTTTGCTCTTTCATTATTGTTGCAAGATGTATACAAACCTCTAAGTATCATAACGTTCCAAGTGAGAAGGAAGAGAAAACAACTTTCTTCCTGTAAAACTAACTTAACTAACTTATAAGGGAAGAAAATTCTTCTCTTAAAAGATTTCTCAATTTTTATTAGCTAAAATTGTGTCATATGCATATCCCAATCTGGTTACCAGCAAAGAGAAATGGGATTATTAATTATTAGTTTTGAATAATCAGAGCCATTAGTGTGGGGTATGAAAACACTGCTCTTCTTGTTACCCCAAAACTGGGTTGGCCATTTGGTGGGTGTTGAGCCACAAGACACAGCCAAGCCAGAGAGGGAGAAGGAAGGATGCATTACTTGTAGCCACTAAGGAGAGCACCAGGAATCTGTACCAAAGCTGTGTTTCCCTAAGAGCAAAACTGAGGAAGTTTAAAACCAAGGGTACATGTGTTTTCATGAAGGCACTTTGCTTGGGCAGTTGAGAGTCCAAGCTTTAGTTGATTGAAGTCATGAGGGTCAGAAAAGGTCAACATCATTGAAACTTAGGTTTCAGTTGATCTGGTGGTTGAGCCCTTCAGGCTAATCTTTACCCTTTAAACAGACTTGGGAGTCTTCACAACTGATGTATTTATCTTTGCTATTGTTACTTCTCTTCTCTAATAACAGTCACGAGTTTCTGAATCATTTTGGTCCCTTAAGACAATTACTGAGATCTTTTGAGGACAAGTATTGTGACCAGGCTTAGATCACAAAATGGCTTCTCTTATGTCAAGAAGAGATCTGCCTGTTTCTTTTTTTTCTGGGACCCCCCCTATCCTATCTGCTTATATTCTAGGTGCACCCTGTGGTACCTGATTTAAATGAAATTCATTTTCCAATAGTTAAGGGCAATAAGGAATAGTTGTTTTGTGAATAACCAGTATTTGTCACTATAGACAACTTGTCTTGCACTTGGAAACTATCCATTTGAAGACCTTTGCTGATTCATTTAGAATAGAGTTTAAAAGTGCTACCAAGGCAACATTATCAAATACACACACACACACACACACACACACACACACACATATGCATATGTATACACACATGGGCACAATAATATATAAATATGCTTATACATGTATAAACATACATATATAATTAAATATTTATTTTCTTCACTGATTTCTACATATATTTATGAATGCATCTGCATATAAATATATCTTCAATGCATATGTTTATTTCTTCTCACTTTATCCATGTTTTATTGGGCCATCATCATTCTCTTTTTAAAAGAAAGATACATTTTGCTATAATTTTCTTCCAAAATCTCTGTTTGTGAACCATTTACAAACTAAACAAAGCATTCCTATTTGTAAATAAAAGACAATATCTGGTTCTAATTTTAAATTTCCAGCTTTATCTCTCACTAGGTTTCTCCTTAAACTGTACATTAGTACCAAAGAAACCATCATTCATTTCTCATACACACCATTCACTTAAAAATATTTCCCTAGTCTTCTCTAAAACAAGACTTGATTGATTTTATTACATATACCACCAGTATAATTTCTTTCTATTAGTTCCTTTTCTTCTTCTTATCTTTTCTTTAATGAATCTTATTTGAAATCCAAAAATTGAATTATCTTTCATATATATGCATCGTATTTCATCTTTAAACTCATTACTAGCTATAGTATTGTAAGTTTTTAAATCTGTTCCTTTCATGAAACCATATGCTCTGTGAAAGCAGGGACTATGTCTCAATTACTGCTGTATAAACTAGTCTATGAGATAGCACAGACTTTTTAATAAAATTACATGTATATATATATTACATATATGTTTATTTAACAGTTGGAAGATTGTATGAATATACCATCCATTTTTTTTTGTCAAAAGAAATCCTATTAATTCCTTTAAAAGATTTATCCCATCTTCTTAATTTTGCAAGATTTAAATCTAAAGGAAACCCACTTTACATAGTGAATTTGAATAACGTTTATTTTTAACACATTATTTAATCACCATAATGAAAAAAAAGAAGTCACAGACATGTTAAAGTTTTATATCATTAGCATCCACCAAAATTGAGTATTATTCAAATATAACATTCTTACTAATTTTCTGAAACCAAGATAGATAATGAAAAGATATATTCACCTGTTATTAATGTTCCAGTTACTGAAGTGTAAAATTTTAATGAAGGTCTTTGTAGGAAACTTTATATAAAAAATAGTTATACTCAATGGAAATGTGTGAAACATATCTAATGTGTTAAGTAGTTAAAGATAGTCTATTGTCAATAATATGTTTTTTGAAATACTTCCAAATACATCATGTACAATTGAAAAGTTTTAATTTCCCATGTTTGAGGAATTCTTTCTAAATTGTTTACCATGCTTTTAACATAAAATCACTTTGTAAACTCCATTAAATTGAAACCTCTAGTTATTGATATTCTCTATACTCTAAATTTTAGCAGAAATATCCATCCTGCAAACAATGTCATTATTTTCAGAAAACCTCTAATAAAGCCTTCCACATTATTCAGTTATTCATCTCCATTTGCCATGCCATCAATAGTTTGTAGGCACAAACTTTTCATCTTCCATCCACCTTCCTTCCATATTTATTGACGGCCGACCACATGGGTCACAGATCTAGGGTATATCACTAAGGATACAATATTGTGCAAAACTGACATGGTCACTATCCTTTATGAATTTTTCACCATCTTTTGTGAAGTTTAGTAAAGAATACATACATGTTGGTTCAAAACCTTCTAGGGAGCTTCCCAGATGTAATTTGAAACCAGCTTCTCCACCTGGAGGGCAAGGAGGGTAAGAAGAGACCCAAGCAAGAGGCAGCCCACTCCAGATTGGTAGGTGGTAGGTTTTATAAACAAGGGAACTTACAAATGAGGCTTGTTTTTGGTGGCAGCAAGATGAGTAGATTTCCACACCTGCTTGCCAGATCTTTGAATGAAATTTTGCCATTTGCAGCAACATGGATGGACTTGGAGGGTGATATGCTAAGTGAAATAAGTCAGAGAAAGACAAATACTGCAGGATGTCACTTATATGTGGAATCTAAAAAATACAACAAACTAGTGAATATTAGAAATTAGAAGCAAACTCACAGACACAGAGAACAAATTAAGGGTCACTAATGGTGAGAGGGAAGTGGGGAGGAACAATATAGGGGAACGGAATTAAGAGGTACTCACTATTATGCATAAAATAAGCTACAATGGTATATTGTACAAAATGGGGAATATAAACAATATCGTATAATAACTGTAAATAGTCTATAACCTTTAAAAATTTGAATCATTATATTGGACATCTGTAACTTATATAATATTGTACATCAACTATAATTCAATTAAAAAAAAAGTATTACATAGAGGCCTTAACTTGGTTCAGTCACATATTTAGTCCTGATGATCTCAACAACACCTGAGTCTCTCAAGGCTGCCTCCTTGGAACAGGTCCCAGTGGGAACAGTGGACAGAATGAGCCTTGTAAGGACCGAGGAGGGTGTGAGGAACTTCTGATTGCTCGGGTCCAGCCTGTGGGCCAAACAGTTGTCATGTCCTCCTGATTACATCCTCCAACAATATGTAAATCAAATAGACAAAATTTTGAAATTATAACTATGCTAAATATGATGAATAGGGAGGTTCATGGATCAATCAGAGAACCTAATAGAGAATTTGACCTAGATAGAAGACTTGAGAATACTTTCCTGGGAAACTGAAAGTAGAGCTGAGATATGAAAAAAGATTAGAAAGAAGTTAACTGTGTGAAGGCAGAGGAAAGAGCCTTTCATGAACAGAAATAAAAGGTGAGAAAGTTGTGTGTCAGGAGAGCACATAATGCTTCGTAAAGTTGACAAAAGTCTGGATGATTGATCCAAAGAGAGTAAGGAGAGTGTGGTATAGAATAAAGTAGGAGAGAAAGACAGGGTCAGCCCACGTGTGAGAACATCCAGTGTATATTTAGTATATCTAATCCTCAAATAAGTGAAGAGGTGCAAGGCTTTAAACAAGAGAATGAATGGTAAGCTTTCTGTTACCTGCCCATAGGATGACTTGTGTAAATTAGGGAAAGGGGTTCTTTGTGACACTTTCCTATTATCTGTTGGGGAATGTGCCAAATACCTATATAAACTAACAAGACTGTGGAGTGAGGATGCCCTCTAAAGTTGTTCAAAGCACAACCCGCACTACTATAATCAGAATGACTGGAGAAGATCTTGGAAAAACAGAGTTATATCTAAGTGTGAAGAGTACAGTTTGCCAAAGCTAGAGTAGAAGTCAAGAGATGTTTAGGAGCAGATGAACACAATAATAGTACATGAACAGCAATGCATGAACAAGATTAACTAGAGATTTGAATTTAATATTAGAGATAAAAAATGAATTTAATGTGTAATCAGAAGATGAACTTAACCAAACAATATTATAGATCAGATATGGGGAAGAGCAGGAAAGTCTTTGTCAAGATGACACCTTGGTTTCTAGCTCATATAAGAGCGTGTGTCAATCACTGTGACAAGAAACAATGGAAGAGAATTAGTTCTGGGGAAGAAATGGAGAAGATCCTTATTTCAGTTTTTGACTTGTTAGTTTGGAGAAATTTTGAAGCACTCAAGTGGTGAGAACCATGGCTATAAATCTGGAGCTTGGGGAAGAAATCTCTGCTCAAGATAAAATTGCAAGTCTTTGACTTGCATGTGAAAATTGTTGTATGCTTGGAAGAGACTGCCTCCTGAGAGTTGGGGTTGATAAGAGTTATCCTGGAGGTTTTGGAGAAGACAATTATTCTTTGAATGTGATGGTGATTAACCATAGTAAAAGGGGAGGTGTCACCAAGTCCAAGGAAACAATGAATTTAAATAAGGAAGGAGTGGTCAATTGTATTCAGAAAGTTTAGAAAAAGCTTCTTTGGGTAACATTTCCAACTACTGTTTTAGTTAAAGTGAGAAAAATGAATTGATTTAGTTTAGAGTAGCCTATGGATTATGTACATAAGAAATGGTGGCAGCAAGTAAATACTGTTCTTGAGAAATGTGATTGAAAATATATAAATAGAAATCAGGGAGGTATAAGAAAGAATGTGACAATAATTAGTGCTTTTTTACTTCATTATCTAATTTTTGCTGTAGTTCCCATTTAATGTGAGATTCTTTAGTCTCTTAAAAAATAAATTTCAAAACTGTTCTTAATTTTATTGTGTTGTATTAAATATTTTATATATTGGGTTATACTATACTTATATAGGAGGACAGATATATTAAGGCTATCAAAATCAGAAGGAAATATAAAACAAGTAGTATTACCTCTTGACTTTGAAAGATTGTTAGAATGTTAGGAGTGAGAGGAGGAAAGGAAGCTAAGTGGCAAAGTTTTCATTGTATATCTGGAGAAATATGAGACGATTGCTCTAGTAGCTGTTTCTTTTCCTGTAGTCATGAGATATAAGACTGGGAAAATAAAATAAACTTTACTAGCTCAAAGTTTTAAGTGCCAAGTGAAAGATCTGTGGAAGAGTAAGGAGAAGAAGGAGGCTAAACATGAAAGATGGGGCTGATAAAAAGATTCCTGTAGTTCACACAGCTGTCAGAATCATCATAATGAAACCTCACAATGTTGGTGTAATTCTCAGTGATGCAGACGTGCTTAGAAGCTGCCAGATCTCCATTCACCTGATGGTGTCACTGCTCTTGTAAAGGTCAATAAAAAATGCTTCTGTGAAGCTCTTGCTGCTTCTCCTTGCCTTTCTCCTCTGCTTGGGGTGCAGCCAGAATTATTCAAACGGCTCTTGAAAACTTAAACCCATGGAGGAATTACCTTAGACAGAAGCATGCTGTCCTTGGGAATGGACAGTGACTCTTACACATTAACCTACACATTTAAATTTAAAAATAAAATTGTAAAAGTATCAGTTTTCTTTAAATGTTTTAAAGCATAATATACTTATTATAGAAAAGATTTTAAAGTATCAACAATTAAAACCTATATTTCTACCATCCAAGATAATCATAGCTGAAAACATGATGTCTGGTTTTTTTAACCTAGGCAATTATATGCATAATGTTTAGATAACAACAAAGATTTGTATCCTAAAATTTTTACAAATATAATATGAAATACATATTCTTATTTCATCAGTTATTGACTCCCCGCCCCTCCTAATAAAAGTGTTAACATTTTGATACACTGTAATAGAATCTGTTAGGAAAAATATTAAACAGTATAAAACATAATGGTTAAGAACGTGAGTTTTGGTATCAAAAAAAAACTTGTTCCTACACTTTTATGTTCCTCCTTACTAAGTAGCCTGAAAAAAATTGTTTTAACTCTCAGAGATTCATTTTTAATATAGTTATAGCTCAGATAGGAAGACTGCTTCATTTTGTGTTAATTATCAGAAAGAATAATCCATTATCATCGTGTTAATGGTGTAATGTCATTATCTTTAATTTTTGCCATTTTTGTATGAAAGATATGCTCACTTTAATTTTAATATGTTGCCTACTAGTTAAGTATGGTATTTTCAGTCTAGATATTTGACATTTGAATCTAATTTTCTGAATTGGTTACTCATGTCACTGGTCCATTTTTATTTTGAGGAGATTTTCTTCCTCAATTTTTCTAATTATATATTTTGAAAATTAACCCTTTATCTGTCTCTCATATGTACTTCTGTTGCTTATTGAGTGTATTAAATGCAGAGTAATATGCATAATACTTTGATTTAAAAGTGCCTCGATTGATAAAAATAATATATACATATACACACACATACCAAATGTATATTTAGAAAATTCTTTCCACTAACAAATCATATTAATACTTTCATTTGATTTCTTTAGTTATTTATTGATTTCATACTTAACTCTCAGATACATTCAGAATTCCTTTTAGTATTTGGTTGAAGTAGGCACCCAATTTCACTACTTTTCATTTGAAAGCCCTACTAGTCCAGGAAATATTCATTGAAAAATTTCCGGAGACTTAAATGTTTCCTTTATCCATTAAATACGTGAATATAATATGGTCTATTTCTTCTTATTTTTTCCATGTAGATCACATTTTAATTATTATGTCTTTGTATTATATTTTAGTCTCTGGCAGACTTCTTGATAGTACTCCTTGTTGTTTGATTGTTTGATCTTTATTCTTGTCCATTTTTTCCACCCACATTAACCTCAAAATCATTTGTCAAGTTTGGGATAAAAACTATTTCATGGTGAGCTTGAAATGATTTTGTCTCAGTTTATTAAATAAGTTGGGGAGAATTGAACTCTTTATAAAAATGTGTTTTCTCAATTCATGATATACTGTTTATTCATTTTAAAAATTTTTTTCTAAATAAAATTGTACAACTTTCTTAGAAAAGATATGTAATATGTATTAATATACTGTTTGAGGAGTTGAGTTTGACCTGGCAAGTGTACAGCCGTAGCTTATAATGAAATTAGACTTTATAAGCCATGGAAAGCTATTTGCCCCATATTTCCCTGACACTCCATATTCAATCATTTAAGGAATCAAATTATGTTTATCTTCAAAATGTATCCAGTACCCACCACACCTTATGACTCTACTGCTACCATTTTGTTTCTAGACACCATGACCTTAACACCTTTCTCATTGCCTTGCTCCCCCACTGCCCCAACACTTGTAATCTTACCATCCCCTACTCAGTAGTCAAGGCATTTTCCTAAGAGTAGAAGTGATTCTAGCTGGACCAATTGCCCCACTCTTCCCTCTTCAAACCCTTCAAATAAACAAGGCTGGTCTACAGTTTGCTTTTTTTTGCTCTCCAATAAAGCTGGGCTTTAGATAATTTCATAAAATTAACTGTGACTTTTTTACATTGTTTTCAGTGCTCTTAAACTATTTACATGGGTAGATATTATAAAAGTTACAGCTAACTAAAAGATAAGTCAAACAGCTTTGAAAGTTGATTTGATAAAAACAAATTATTTTGAATTTTTTCTGAGCTATTGATATATTCAGCTATATCTATTAAACTTTTGGTGATTTATAATTAATTGTTCACTATTAAATTCTAGTTTTATGACAATGCATCTTAAGGAATATGGCCTCTAAATATTTCCACATTAATTTGAAATATCACTGTAGTCTTACTAATTTTACTGTAGAAAAATTTTGTCCTGTATTTATATGCAAAACTTTTTATAAATCATTTCATATAACTCTATATATGTCATTTTATATATCTATAGCACCAAAAACCTAATGAATTATATTATCCTAAGCTATATCCTTAACCATTTTAGATCATTTATTCTTTTAATGACAGAATGATTTATTAAATGCTTCCTAAGTAGTTGCCTATGTTGATCTTTATTAAACTCATTACAGGATATATGGAGATACCACAGATCTGGTTCCAAACCACTGTAATAAAGCAAACATCACAATAAAGCAAGACACATGGAATTTTTGGTTTCCCAGTGTATATAAAAGTTATGTTTCCACTGTACTATATAGCCTATTAAATGTGCAATGGCATTATGTCTAAGTAAACAATATACACACTTTAATTAAAAACAGTTAATTGCTAAAAAATGCTAACCATCATCTGAGTCTTCAGTGAGTCATAGTAGTAACATCAAAGATCACTGATCACAGATCTCCATAACAGGTATAATAATAATGAAAGGTTTAAAATATTGAGCGAATTACCAAAATGTGACACAGAGTCATAAAGTGAGCAAATGCTGTTGGAAAAATAGTGCAGATAGACTTGCTTGACACAGGGTTGCCACAAACTTTCAATTTGTAAAAAACTCAGTATCTGCAAAGCACAATAAAGCCAAGCACAGTAAAACAAGGTACATCTGTACATACTTTGTCTTATTTAAATCCATGTTTTGTTACTTGAGGCAAAGAACTTCATGACTGTTATATAACCACTGGGGTTATAAAATAAGGATTTTGTCTCACGTAATTTTTTAAAATATATTTCCTTAGGTATCTTGAAAGATAACAGGTTCTGTTTATTCTGAACCTATCTCTGAAGGGCTTTTCATTTTTTGTCATAGAATATAATTTCAATTGTATAAACTGATTAATTTTGTTGTATGAATATCATTCTTTCCTGATTTCCATTATTACTGCAGGCTTCATCTAATTTTTATATTGAAGTTCACATTTAATGAGAGTTTTTGACTATTATGTTGAAAAGGAGATTGTTGATGTACTCTTATCATATCTCCTACTTCCTTCTGATCCATGCAATCTCATTTTTCACAGTCGTAATTTTGATTCAATAGCATAACAGCAAGTGGTTTTTAAATGAAACTAAATTATGAATAAGAAAATCAGAGAAGAATAAAGAGATCTATCAGTGGTAATCAGCCTTCCTTATAGCACCATTCATTGCAACATTCTCTCTCTGTTGTCTCTTATTACAAAACATATTTTATCATGTAAAATTTAAAAAAATGATTTAATAGCCAGTCAAATCGATTTACTATTTGTCTATAATTTTGTAAAATATATGAGTCACTCTAAATTCAGAAAACTCTTAATACTCTGAAAATGCGGTTCAGTCTTTTCCCTGCACTTTCATCATCACAATGATATCAACATAAACAAAAATTAGATGGCTCAACATGCAGTAGATACATTACTGACTTTCATTAAAGTCAGTTTATGACCCTCTTGAGCAAGGCCTCTCTGCTGCAAATTATTGTGAGACACAATGTAAGACTTAGCATTTTTTTGTTGTTGTTACAATTATACATCATGTCCCCTTAGGTAATTCTATCTGTGCTACTCATATAAATCAAGATAATTCTGTGATACAGGTTTTACATTATAGTTTCCTATGTGTTTATTACTTGGAGGCTGATGCTTCTGAAACTTTTTAAACTGCAGTGTAAACTGACAGACTGCCCTGGGGGATTCTTTCTTTGAGGAGAAAAGGCTGTATTTTATTTTTCTAGCCTCAGTTCCACATTTGTAAATTGATTAAACTGAAATGCATTCATCTTATAACTAGAAAGGAAAAACAGATTCCTAATGGACTTGCCAGAATAGGTTTGGGCTTTTAACTTACAGTTTCAGTCAATATATAAATAGCAATTGGTATATCAATTAGGACATCTGAAAAACAAAATAAATTATAGTCTAATCTCAAAAGTAGGCAACAACCGTTAGGGAGATTATTCAATATATATGTGTTAGGACTCTTCACTTTTTTCTTTCAAATCTAAAACAAGGATATTAACATTTTTGATAACCGAGGACTTCCTCTGTATTTGAACTGTCATTCTAGAATGTGGTGTGTAAACCATAAACAAATATTTATGTAAGGATTTTTGGTGTTCTGCACATGGTCTATACTCCCTAGCTACATAATTAGTAATTATTACTCAAGTATATTTCATAAAATGCAAGCAAGCAAATACAAATCAAAATGAGTATGTAAGTTATTTCATATTTTTGCCAGGAAATGTAGGGTACACATGAATAATCAAGAAAACTGGAATACAAGGAAAAATCATTATGCAAGTGAGAGAATAGAAAATGAGACAAAATGGAAGAAGTAATTTAAAATGATTTAAATTAATAAAAGTTGTAGGGTTAAATCTTTATCTCTGGCACAGATGCAGATCAGAAGGCATGTTGTCAGCCACCAATAGAAGCTTGAGTTTGCTTTGCTGCAAAAGTTAGAATAACGAGTTGGAGGTATCAGAGAAACACTAGGGAAAAGAAATAGGAATTTGAAGCCCAGAGAGAAATATTTTTTGAAGAACTACTGTTGGGGTGGGCGGTGTATAGCTCAATGGTAGAGTGCTTCCTTAGCATCCATGAGGTCCAGGGTTCAATCCCCAGCCCCTCTGTTAAAAAATAAGTAAATAAACTTAATTACTACCCCCCCCAAAAAAAAACACACAAAATAAAGCAACAAGAAAAATTTTAAAAAGTCTTTAAAAAGAAAGAGCTGCTATAACCCACCAAAACACACATTCGAAAAGTTACATTAATATGAGTTAATTAGTCATACAAGAAGAGTGGTGTGAAAAATCAGCCTATGCACAGAGAGATATGAAAGCAAGCACTTTTTCAAAGTCAATATACAAAATGTATCAAGATCCAAAAACGTCTTTCAGAATATCATTATCCACGTTTCTTTTCCTTTTTTTTTAAACTTTTTTATTAAAGCATTGTCAGTTTACAATGTTGTGCCAGTTTCTGGTGTACAGCACAATGCTTCAGTCATACATGAACATACATATATTCGTTTTCATATTCTTCTTCATTGTAAGCTACTATAAGATATTGAATATAGTTCCCTGTGCTATACAGTATAAACTTTTATCTATTTTATATTTATCAGTCAGTATCTGCAAATCACAAACTCCCAATTTATCCCTTCCCACCCTCTTCCCCCTGGTAACAGTAAGTTTGTTTTCTATGTTGGTGAGTCTATTTCTGTTTCACATTATTTTCAATTAAGCTTTTGAACATACAGATAGTTTTGAAAAAACAGTTTTTTTCAAGGTATTTGCTATTTCTGTCCTATAGGATTTATTTTAATTTAATGGGAAAGAACTATACATATTTTCTCTCACTATTGAACAATCTGGAATGTTATTAACTAATGGTAATATAGATGCCATCAACATCTAATCAGAATGCTCAATTTTATACAGTTGCTGGTTTTTTTAAAACATTTTTTACTGAGTTACAGTCATTTCACAATGTTGTGTCAAATTCCAGTTTAGAGTACAATTTTTCAGATACACATGAACATACATATATTCATTGTCACATTTTTTTCGCTGTGAGCAGTTGCTGTTTTTTATTTTAAAAATATTCTGATTGTTTTAATTTGTTTTATTGAAACAATCAAATAAAATTAATGTTTTAATGAATGCACATGACTTGCACTATAAGTCTGTAGGTACTTCTAGAAACACTCAGTAACTGCATTCAACTCAAGTTAAAGGTTTTATAGTTTTACAGATTCTCAAGTCCTACACTGTCAAAAGCAGCAGTGTGTTATGGTCCTGGGAAAGAAGAACTTCTGAAACCAACAAAGCCACCTTGTTTATCAAGTGATATGGTGCTAATAAACATTAGAAAATGTTCTGTGCCTGGATGTCAAATACTGAGAAATGATACTGTGCCCTCGAATATGTTCTTAATATTAGTTGACTGATAAAGTCACTGCAGGTGGCATTTATTGCTATGAACTACAGTGCTTCACTTTATCACTCAGACTAGATCACGATGTTCCAACAGCTACAATCTGTTAACTCTCATCCAAATAGCTAAAATGCCCTTAGAGGAAGCATTACTTGCCTCTGAAGGTTCCCTAGCAATTTTGAAGATTTCATAAACCTTGGTAAAGCTCAATATCTGCTATTGGATTGATATTGAATTAATTGTGAAATAGAAGAGAATTTTTTTTTCTTTTTCTGCAAGAATCTGAGCCTTGTATCCTACAGTATTTGTAACAATTGTAGGCATATTTCAGTAAAAATCAAGAATTGTTTTCTATTGGATTGCCCTTGCAAACTACAAAAGTATTAAAAGCTCATTACAATGTATGACACAAAATATCACAAAATAAAATGAAGTGCCCACTCATTTCTCTCCATTCCCCTCTCTCACTCCACAAGGAAAAAAGTATTAACTGTATAATGTACATCTTTGTGAGTAATTTTCTATGTCCATGTAAACATTTGAAAACATACATATACATACACATAAAATTCTGTTTTTACAAAAATGCTCTCCATTATACACATTACTCTGCAATTTGCTTCTTTTACAGAACATTATATTTGTATAGAAATCTATTTTTTAATGACTATACATTATATTTATGGATCTGTCATGACTTTTTAAGTCATCTTTCTTGGATATTTTGGATGGTTTTATTTGTTGTCACTTCAAGGAATTTGCAGGAACTCTGTATACAATGGAACTTTTCTTTCCATATTTTTATTACAAAGTGAGAATGTTGAATCTAGTGGAATGCATATTCAATTTTAGATTCTGCCAGCTTAGTTTCCCAAAGGGTTGCTGTGATTGGCACTTCCATCAGAGATGCATGAGAGGGCTCATTTAGATTGCCCTTACCAGCACTGGATGTTATTAATTTCTAACATATTTCCCAATATAATCAATGAAAATCATTGGTCATTAATTAGCTTTTTGCCAATCAGTAAAGAGGTTGAACATCTTTTAAAATACTTATTGAAAATTTGAATTAATAGTTTTTCTTCCTCTTCCGTATATTCTTGTCTTCATCTCTACCCTCTTTCTCACTTGGTTTAATGGTCTTTTACCTATGAATTTGCAGGAACTACCGGTACATAATAATATCATTCTACTCTGCTTTTTCTATGTTTTGGATATTTTCTCCCAGTTCTTTTACATTTCTCTGACTTTGTTCTCCCATTTGGGTAATTTAAATTTCTTGTACTTAAATATATTACATACATTTTTTTCTTTGGTATCTTCTATTTTGCAAAATGTCTTTCTAATTATTTTTATTTAGATTTTAATCTTTTTGGAATTTACTTTATATATGGTGTGACATAGTGGTATAAATTTTGTTCTGAAAGACAGTCAATAATTCCTTCTTGATGATTAATTGTTAATATTTTAATTCTACAAATTTCCAAAGATTTTACTCATACACCCATATGAATCCAACATGGTACCATGTCATCATGGGTATTAATAGCATACTTATTTCTTTCTCCCTTCCCTCCTTTTTAGGTTCCAGAGCCCTGCAAATGTTTATAGTTCTTAAACAGAATCTCTGTGAATTATCTGCTATTCTGAATTTTGTTCATGTGTGTTGTTATTTGGGCTGGGGAAGGGAGCAGTATGTGTGTGTGTGTGTGTGCGTGTGTATGTGGTTGTAGCTCTCTCTGCTTTTTCTTTCTTTCCTTTTGAACCAGCATAGATTCTGACAGTATAAAGGGTTGTGCCCCAGTCAAAATTGTATCAGAAGATTTTGTTTGCTCCTTTTTTTCCCCAAGATTTTTTTTATTGAGTGATAGTCATTTTACAATGTTGTGTCAAATTCTAGTGTAGAGCACAATTTTTCAGTTATACATGAACATTTATAAATTCATTGTCACATTTTTTTTTGCTATGAGCTACCACAAGATCTTGTATATATTTCCCTGTGCTATACAGTATAATCTTGTTTATCTATTCTGCATTTTAAAATCCCAGTCTGTCCCTTCCCACCCCCAACCCCCTTGGCAACCACAAGTTTGTATTCTATGTCTTGAGTCTGTTTCTGTTTCTGTTTTGTATGTATGTATGTATGTATGTATGTATGTATGTATGTATTTATTTATTTATTTATTTATTTATTTATTTATTTATTTATTTATTTTAGATTCCTTATATGAGCGATCTCATATGGTATTTTTCTTTCTCTTTCTGGCTTACTTCACTTAGAATAACATTCTCCAGGAACATCTATGTTGCTGCAAATGGCGTTATGTTGTTGGGTTTTGTGGCTGAATAGTATTCCATCATATAAATATACCACAGCTTCTTTATTCAGTATTCAATCATCTGTTGATGGACATTTAGGCTGTCTCCATGTCTTGGCTATTTTAAATAGTGCTGCTATGAACATCAGGGTGCAGGTGTCATTTTGAAGTAGGGTTCCTTCTGGATATATGCCCAGGAGTGGGATTCTGGGTCATATGGTAAGTCTATTCCTAGTCTTTTGAGGAATCTCCATACTGTTTTCTACAATGGCTTTCCTTGCTTCCCTCTCCCACTCTTAATGATTTAGATATCTTTTACAATTTTGTGTTTATTCTTTTTGTAATTCATGGCAGTTATCTCCTTTCCAGTTATGAGTTTCTCATTTTTGTAGCATCCTGCATCTTTTCTATTTAGAGTAGACCTTTCAATATTTCTTTTAGCATGGGTCTAGTGTTGCTAAACTCTTTTAGTTTTTGCTTCTCTGTGAAGTTCTTTATCTTTCCTTCTATTTTAAAGTATAGCCTTACTGAATAAAGCATCCTAGGCTGCATCTTTTTCTTCATTCAGGACTTTGAATTTATCCTGCTACTCACTTCTGGCCTGTAGTGTTTGTGTAGAGAAATCAGCTGAGAGCCTTATGGGGGTTCCCTGGTAACTCACTCTTTGTTTTTCTCTTGCTACCTTTAGGATCATTTCTTTATCCTTGACTCTGGCCATCTTGATTATGGTATGTCTTGGTGTGGGTCTGTTTGGGTTCTTCCTGTTTGGGACCCTCTGAGCCTCCTGTACTTCAATATCTGATTCCTTCTTTAGATTTGGGAAGTTTTCAGTCATGATTTGTTCAAATAGCTTTTCAATCCCCTTTGTTCTTTCTTCCCCTTCTGGAACCCCTATTATGCGTAGATTGGCACCCTTTATATTATCCCATAGGTCCCTTATATTGTTTTCATTGTTTTTTATTTGTTTTTCTGTCAGCTGTTCTGATTGGGTGCTTTCTGTTGTTCTGTCTTCTAGGTCACTTATTTGTTCCTCTGCATTATCTAGCCTGCTTTGCACAGCCTTTAGGTCAGATCTCATCTCAGCGAATGAGTTGACTAATTCTACTTGGTTCTTCTTTATAGCTTCTATTTCATTTTTGACATATTTTATATCTCTAAACACTATTTATTTTAGTTCCTTCAGTACTTTGATCACTCCTTTTCTGAAATCTTGATCTAGTAGGCCATCCATGTCTATTTCCTTGATTGTGCTTTCAGAGAATTTCTCTTGATCTTTTAATTGGGAGTGGTTCCTCTGCTTCTTCATGTTGCTCATATCTCTCTGGCACTGTGGCTTAAGGAGTATCAGTTATCTAGTTCTCCTGGAGATGGTGTGCTCTTAATGATTTCATTGAGAGTTCTTTGTGTCTTTGCCCTGTTTCTGGAACTCAGCTTGTTGTTTCCAGAGGCCCACTGTTGGCATCCTCATCTGTGCTGCTCCCAGTTGCTGTCGGCTAGGAGATTAAGTCCCCACCCAACACTGGGTCACATGCTGAGCTCTTATTTGGTGGGTGGGCGAGTCACTCCCCCTTTCTATGCTGCAGTCAGATGCTGCACTCAAGCAAGGCAAGTGGGTGGATCATGCCCCCTCCCAGCATTGTGGTCAGGTGCTGCATTCCTGCCAGGAAGGCAGGTGGCCACCCTCCCTCTCCCAGCACCAGTTGCTCCACTGCTCTGTGCAGCTGCCCACTGTGCCTCGGTTTGGTGCTCCAAAGGCAGGCTCAGGGAAGACTGCAGAATGGCCCTGCCCCTGCTTTGTGCCAAATCTCAGCCCCCAGTTTGTCATGGTGGCACAAGTTCTCTGAGGTTCCAGGGCAGAAAGATCCTATCTGCCTCGGGCTGTAAACAAGACTCAGTCCTGCCTACAGGGTTGCAGAGCTCCCAGGTGAGGATTCAGATCTCAGCCCTGCCCCCGCCTGGGTGCTGCACACAGGAGGAGGAGGTGGCTGTGGCTGCACCCCGCCTCTCTTCTCCCGAGAAGCGCCAGTAATGGCAGCACAGATCTGAGGAGACAAAGGCTATGGCACCCCTCCCCCAGGGCACACCAGCCATGTTGCTTTGCTTTTCTCGCAATTTATGGGGAACAGAGGTTGTTCTGCTCCGTATCCCCTCCCAGGCACAGTGTGCAGCACCCTGTAGTCCCCCGGGGCTGCCCCAGTGCAGCCATCCCAGTCCTCCACCAGGCTCAGGTGGCCTATCCCAGCCCCAGTTGCTGGCTGACGTCTCGGGCTGGGTGTCGCGGGGACCCTTTGTGCCTGTTTAACTCAGTTCTGTCAGTCAAGGGGTGTTCGGGGCAGATGTGAGCCTTGGAGGCTACCCTCTGTCCCGCTGGCCTCTCCGTTGGAGAGGGGAGACCCAGCAAATGAGTGCCAGTCCTCCTTGCTGCTCCCTCCCTACGGGATCCATCCTGCACTGTTTTGCTTTTTCTTCTTTCTTTTTTCCTTTTCTCCTACCAGATTTTTGGTTTCTTTGTCTTTCAAAGAGGGTGATGTTCTGTCAGAGTTTGGCAGATGCTCTGGTTGGCTGAATAGGTCTGTAAATGTGAGTTTTGGTGTATTTGTGGGAGAGGGTGAGCTACAAGCGTCCTTCTACTCCACCATCTTGCTTCTCTCTCTGTTTGCTCCTTTCTTTGTAAAATTGTAAATATCTTCTGGCTACAGTAACACAGGTGATATTTCAATGAACCAGTCCAAGGAATTTCTGTGAAAGATATACAGTCCAGCGTTAAAAGTTAGGAATTTCATTTGTTGTCAGGAATTGGGGCTAACATCTTATTTTGTGTTTCCTTGTTTTGTTTTCTTTTGAAGTGATATTAGATACACAGACATACATTAATACACCATTGCTTTGTCATGACCTGTTTCATTTTCATTGATGACTAGAGATACAGTATCAGTCTTGTTCTCAACTACATGAACAAGTAATTAAAAAAGGGAAGAACACAAAGTAGATAATTTAACTCATGATAATAATGACTGTCACTTAATAACTCTTATCCAATGATTTTTATAATAATACTCATACATGTAGAAGTTTAAAATATGTCTTTAAAAATAAAATTATACTTTTTAAAGTAATCTTTTAATCCAATTCTGAGTTTTCTCTTTCCTAATAAAATTTCATTTATGTAAGGTTTCTCCTGAAGGCTATTTTTCTAAGTAGATGGTCAATGTGGTTATCACTGTTAATGAGAATTAAGAAGTAAAGACAGTCAAATGTTGAGCAAATATTTACTGAGTATCCACAATATGCAAGACTCTGTGATATGTGCAGAGGGTTTCTAAGAAAAATTATGAATAAAGCAATTACAATTCTGTTAACATTTATGTAAGTAAACATACCGTAAAAGAAGCTATCTGACAATTGTATGGATTGCATTCAAGCATCATGTTTTAGATAACGTGTGAGTAGTTATGCTGCTTTTTTATTGTTCCTTCTATCTCTCCACTGCTGCATTTAGTGGAGGTGGTCAATCTTATGGAAAGCACATTTCATGAATTACAATCATCATAAAACTTTTCTTCCACAATATAACTGTTTTACATATTTATGATTTGTCAGAATCTTCTAATTTCCCTGATATTCACATAGAAAAAATATTTTATTCCCCTTGGAAGCATTAAGGAAAATGTCTTAAACTGCTGTAATATCTAAGTTTAAATTAAAAAAAAAAGTACTAAACCTACGACAATCACAGATGCTTGAATAAAAGTAGACTCTATGTTATACAGAATATTTTGTGCCCTTAAAGTTTACTTTTAAAAGACATTTTAATACAAAAATAAACAAGGAATGAAGCTTGTCAGATAATTCATATAGAATACAAGATTTAAAAGCAGTTCTCCCACACTTGTTTCTCTCTACACAACTTTTTTATGTTTTGTTCATGCATATCTATCAAGGTATTTATGCATATGATCATCAGTAAATCTCTACTGAAAAATTCGAGGTTTTCAAAATATTAAAAGAATGATTAATGTGGTGAGTTCAAAGAATTAAAGGAGAAACATATAATCATACCAACAGATTTGGAAAAAAAATTGGCCTTATCAAAACTCATTTGCAATCAAATGAAATATTCTTAGCTACAACGTTGGATAATTTTTAGTTAACTAATAAAGGGAATGGTCCAAACTTACAAACAAATCTAAACATGACATCACATTTGTAGCTATTTTAGACATATTTTCCATAAGATCAGGAATAAAATTGCTGTCATCATTTCCTTTTAAATTTGTAGGCTGTGTGTGTGGTCAGGGAGGGTAACACAAACTGGCTAATTTCAGTAAATCTAGGAAATGAAATACATGATATAAAATTAGATGAAAAATGTCATTAGTTATACATGACAGGGAAACCTTGGAGAATCTAGAAATCATTAGAAATAAAATAGTGAATGTTGTTTGGCATAAAAATAATATTCAAAAGTCAGAACAATTATCATAATTAAATAAAAAAAGTTTTTTAAAAATACTTCATAAAAACCTAAAACTACAAAATATACATAAATTGAGCCACTAGGTAGTATATAAGACTTTTATAGAAAATTATAAAATTATAATGAAGTAAATTTAAAAAGATCTAAAAACTAGATAAACATACCATGTTCATGGAGAATACTATGCAAGAGTATGGTGATTCTAATTATCAAAAAATTAATTCATAAATTTATAAGTTCTCATTCAGAATATCATTAAAAATTTTACAGTACTGGATTAGCTAATTTGAAACTATTTATGCAAAGGAGCAAACTGTACAAGTGTGAAGAATAGCCAAAGAAATATTGAAGAAATAAAGATGGCAAGATTTATAATTAAGTGGATGTTAAAGGGACAGAAGAGAAGATTTCTTCAGAAAGAGAGAGGAATGCTGATATAATGAATTCCCATTGGAGGAATAAAAGGAAGAAGTAAAAGTATTTCTTATATCTCAAGCTAAGTGGGGAGTTTTCAGGGCAGCCACCTAGAGAGCTGATCAAGTGTTCTTTCAGGTTTGGGAATCATAGAGCCCAGTGTCTGGATATCCTTTGAAGAATGATAAAGAAGAAAGGCTATGGTTGAGTAGTCTTCCTAGCTGGCCGCTTTCAGAGCAAGCCGTATTTTTTTAATGGTGGTGAAACATGCATGGTGGGTCACTTGAATTTCCAGAGGCACTGGAATTCCAACAGAAGAGCTGGATGTATACTATAGACCCATCAGTGAAGAAAGTAGTGTCAAGAGCCTTCCGGAGGACAGGCTTCGTTTGCCATGAGGCTTCAGTCAGAAGTCCCACAGGAGATTCTCTAAAAATATCAAAAAACACTTCTAAAAAGAGCAACTATGCATCTGCTTTGCCCAGCGGGAACTGAGGCCAGATTAAATGCCATCTAGCACATAAAACAGGATCTTTTTGTTTGTTAAAGATTGATTTCAAAAAGTTTAAACATATGGCTTAAATACATGCAAAATGAATGTGTGTTAAAGAAAAAGTAATTGAAGAAGACACCATTAAAACCTAGTTCAAAGAGCATTTGAGGACTTGAGGATTGTAGACAATATAATAAATGAATACTAAATAATATTGTTTGGTTACTTACAAAGCTTGTCGGTTTCTTATACAACAGTAATTTGTGTGGCTATCTTTTCTAGGAGGGAGAAATTATCTGTATCTCTCTTGGACGGAAATATACAAGTTAAAATGTACCTTTATTAAGTCTGGGACTTCAATATGAATTGAACAAAGTACATTAACCTGGATAATCCTCAGATGGGTCTGTTAAACACTGCCCTCATACGACCTTACAGTGATATATTGCCTAATTTTTAGCCTTATTTCCAAGTTTGGGATAATTTTTCACAACATATCTCTATTTTGAACTCCTTTCATCCCACTCAATCCTCCAGGCTTAAAAGTTCACTTCCAGTGACATCTCCTAACCAAGTTCCACTCTCCACAGCACACATCCAGGACTGAAGCTGACCCCAGATGGAGGAAAAAGAGTCCATTTAATTTGAACAATGTTCAACGTTTTTATGATCATACTGTACTATACATTTCAGTTATCAAAAGGAGACTCGTAACAGGATATTGTACGTTTTAAATGTTCTAAGGGAGTAGAACTTATATATACTCAGCAAAACAAAACAAAATGAAACACAAAAGGTAAATATGTGAGGTAATAGAGGTGTTAATTAACTCAGTGGGAGGGATCCTTTCACAATGCATGAATATATCAAATCATCACCTTGCCCACTATTAAATATCTTACAATTATCTTTGTCAGTTATACCTCAATAAAGCTGAAAAAAATAAAAATAAAAGGAGACTAGTTTTAATACTAAGAATGACACAGAACGATGTGGAATAAGCCTTAGGTTTTTCCATAGGACAGATTGAAGAGACAACGGAGGGAAAAGTAGGGTTGCTTTGTGAATGTACTTAACTGAGTTCAGGTTACTTCGTAGAATAGTTATATTTGTAAGAGTGGAAAACTGTTAATAATTGCCCTCTACAGGAGAATGAATAATAAATTATGGCCTAATCCTGCCATGAAATACACTACAAAATTAAAATGAATTAACTCTAAATGCAATACAGTATCCTGGATCAGATCCCAGAACAACAAAAAGGCATTAATGAAAAAAAACAGCAAAATTCAAATAAAGTATGACATTTAGTTAATGGTAATGTTCCAATGTTGGGTTTCTTGGTTTTGATAAATATCCTGTGATAATGTAAGATGTTGACATGAGAGGGAAATGGAGGAGGGGTTTCTGAGAGCTGTGATGGTTAATTTCATTCATCAACATGAATGAGCCAGAAGGTGCCCAGACATTTGGCGAAACATTATTCTGGTGTGTCTATGAGGGTGTTTCTGAATGAGATTAACATTGACTTGGGGGACTGAGTAAAGCAGACTGACCTCCTTAATGTGGATGGGCACCATTCAATCAGTTGAAGGCTTGAATAAAGCAAAAAGGGTGACTCTCCCATAAGTGAGAAGGAATTCCTTCTGCCTGACAGCCTTTGGGCTGAGCCATCATTTTTTTCATGTCTTCTTATATAAACTAAAATGTAGGTTCTTCCTGGGCTTAGAGCCAATGGACCTTCAGACTAGAACTGTGTCCTAGGCTTCCCTGGGTCTCTGGCTTGTCCATTGAAAACCATGGGACTTGTCGGTCTGCATTACTGTGTGAGCCAATTTCTTATTAGAATAAGCCTCTTTCTCTCTAGATCTTTTCTGTTAGAATCATTTTTAATATTTAAATTTAAAAAGTGAGCACGACTTATTTTCTTTTTCAGATATGCATGCACAGGTCTAATAGCCAAAATGGGCAGAGGAAATGAGCTCTTGCTGTGTCCACCATGGTCCCTGCTCATTCGTTTTGTGGCTGAACCTACTGCCAGCACTTCCTCCTTACATAGATAGAAACTCACAAGGGCTGCTTCACACAGCAGCTGTAATATCTTTTTTATTTCATGTTGTATATCATGTTGTGTGCATGTCCCTCCCCCACATCTCCATCCTTATAAACAAAACAAAAACAGATGTTAACCGTCAGTAGTATGTGCTTCCCAATGACATCACTTCCTATATCACAATGAGAAAGTGAGGAGACATTCCTGTTGGGAAGATACACACAAACACACACACACACACATGCCTCCCGTTGCTTCTGTCTCTCTGGAGAATCCTGACAAATATATAGGAACTATCTGTACTATCTTTGCAACTTTTCTGTAATGCTAAAATTATCCCATCATAAAAAGTTATTAAAAACATTCAATAACTAAGGCTGCATGTGTAAAGAAAGATAAATCAAAGAACATGTCCCAGGAAAGTTATAAACATAGTGCTTTCACTTTTCTACTTATCTGTAAATCTACTAATACATCCAGATATTAAACTCACTGATATTTAGACTTGAAAAAAAACATCATGTCACATACACACTTACATCAATAAAATGTACTTTTTTTCTTAAACACTCATTGGTACACCCTTGTAAAGTGAGAGCTACTTAGGATGGTAAGAAAAAAATGCTGATTGTATTTTAAGAACATTAACATGACTATGTAATATTTTTACATTTTTCAAAATTAATATAAATAATTCTATTTAGTTCTTTCAGTAGCCACTTAAAGCAAACAGAGAATTATACTAATGAGGATATTCAAAAAGGTCAAATGGCATGAGTGGTTAGAGTAATAGTCAAACCTGACTCCAATTGTTTCAAATATTTTATGAATCTAGTATGATACTGGAGTCCATTGAAAGCCAATAAATTAACAGCTTCAAAATATTTTAAAGGTCCTCACGTAATCTGATGTTTAAAAGGATCTTATGTGCTAACAAACTTGCTCAAAATCCATGTTCTATAGATTTCACATTAGCATATACCAGAATATGTCACTTTCTCATTTTATATACTTTGCTTTTCCATTCACTCGAAAAATAAAATCCAGCCACATAAATGACTGTACCTTTACACCTTCTCACACTGCATAGTCATGCAGATCGACCCGAAAAACACACTAGAGATGAAGCAGCCCCAGATCCATTTCTTTAAAACAGTCAAATGGCTCTTTCAGATAAACTGTCCCTGAAGTGTAACAGAAACCTATTTCCAGGTCAGAGTCCCCTGAATGTGCATTAACTTTATTTGACCAACTCAGGGAGTGCTAATGAATCTATCAATCGCTTTGTTTACAGTTTCTCTTACAAGCAGAGATGTAGGTGGATGGTTTCGTGTTAACTGTCTTATTCAATAGGAGCCTGTAGTAAGTGAGAGATGGAGAAAATTTCAAACCCAGTGACTATTCATAAGAATCCAATTTACTCATAAGTCTTTGCCTATTGTCCAAAAGGTTATCTATTATTGTAATCTCCTTTTTATTCCCTAATTCTCGACGGTTCCTTTTCTTTTCAATCACTGTTCCACTTATTCAAAACTCACAAACTTCCTATTTGCAAAATGTCTGAAATCGTAATTTCTTTTTATCATTTTTTATTCTAGTAACTTTAAAAATCCCGCACCTAGATATTAACATATTAACATATCGATTTATGGAAATTTTATCCTAAATTGCTGCAGCTAGTTTTGCCAGCGTCTTAACTCTGTTGTGTCAGATGGTACAACAAATTGCAAACGTTTGTTTTAGTTACTATATTGGTCATTCTAAATAAAGAAAATAAAGAAAAAAATATGTATTTAGGTAATAAACTATTGAGCCTATGCAAAATCTCATCTCCTCCTCTGAACATACATCTACGAAAGACCACTGCTGTCATCCTTCCCTCAAAAGCCTTTATTG